>NC_031773.1:68626879-68715437 GCF_001522545.3 Parus major | reverse complement strand
ATATGATAAATGATATAATTGTAAATGGGATTAGATATAATTATTGTTTAGAGAACATGAGGAACAATGTTAGGGGGCTGGGGGGGATCACAAGAAATCCATGCTTGGGTAAAAACAATGCATACAATAAAACAATATAAGATTTATAATTAATATGTAAGTTATATAACAATAGAGTATAAAACATGCTCAGCTCAAAACCAAATCAGGTCAGATTTGGGTCTGTGTCCCCCTGACACCCAGAGCTCTTTAATAAAGCACTTTTATATAATTATTCTGTGATTATTCCTGAACATGGCTCATGCACTGAACCCTCTGAGCCCCCCACATCAAACCCTGGCACATTGTATTAAATCTGCTGGCAGATATTTCACCTTGTAGCCATCCTAAAATTACTAAAAAAAATTAAATTATTTAAAAATATTAAAAAATAAAATTATTTAAAAATATTTAAAATTTAAAATTATTAAAAATTATTAAAAAAAATTAGCCATCCTAAAATTATTTAAAAAAAAGGGAGAAAACCAAAGGGAAAAGGCAGAAGTGTGGTGTGGTGTGGGAGCAGGGATGAGCAGCTAGGAGTGGGTTTCCTCCAAGGATGTACAAAGTCACAAACTTTGTTTCCTCAGTGTCCTGCAGAACCCATTTTCCACCTGCAGCTTGTAGAGGCCAAGCTCCCTGCTCCAGGGCACAGATTTACATCTAAAGGCCAGAACAAGCTTGTTAGAGATATTCACAGGAGCTAGAAAAGGCAAGGACTGGTAAGAGTCTCTTAAAAGTCCTCAGAATCAGCAGTAAAGTTTGCTGTAGGATGAGTGAGGATTACATTTTTAGCATATTATCCATCTCCAGGATGGGAATTTTGCCTTTCTCAAGGTTTCATGGACCCCTCTGGGTAAAGCTGCCTTCTCCTAACATTGTTTCCATTAAAGCCTCCAATTCTTACTGAAAAATGTATTTTAATTTTGCCTTTTTTCCCCAGCAAAGGCTTCCAAGTTTGCTAAAATATTGAACTATGATTTTCATGTCCTAAAGGGACGCTGGCATCTCTAAAACCCACTGCTTTTATCACTGAAATTCAAAGCTCAACACATTCTAAACAGGCTGTCAGAGGAGGTGGAGCATCCTGCTCCTGGGAAAATTGTATTTTGCTGCACCATTTTTAATTATCCCCATTGCAGCTACAACAAGCAGGAGCAACAGAGAGCTAATGAATCAAAAAATCAGATTAAGGAGTGGAATTTTCTGTGAGGAAAATATTTGGATGCTTTCCCTGAGTATTGTGAATTTCCATGATAGACCTGGACAGAAATGATGCTTCAATGTTTCACTGACTTTTTACTCCTTGTCTTCTCCCTCTGGTTTAATAGTGGAGTCCATTTAATAATGTTCCATTAATAATGGGATTTTTTAAGGAAGTGGACAGTGGTTAAAGCAAAACTACACTGAAAACTAATATCAGTTCAAGGCTGAGAATGGGATTAATGCATAAAGTGCTGCTGCAACTGCTTCTGGAATTCTTGCTGGTGCCAAAGGTCCAAGTTATTTAATTCTACTGGAAGAGAAGAAACAAAAAATCAAAAAAACCCCACAACTCAAAATGAGCAGTAACACAAGAAATACATAAACAATAATAATAATAAAAAATTTACACATGCATACTGTGAAATTATCTAAAGCAGAGTTAATGTCATCCTTACAAACCTTCTGACTTTCTACTTGATTTCTTTTTTTCCATACTCAAGATAAAAAACAAAACATGCCCAAAATGGCAATTCTGACTGCTGCAGTCTTTTCTTCTCCAAAGGCCTCCTTAGCCTAAGAGCTCACAGTTCAAGCAGTCTTGAAAAAGAAATAAAAACAGAGAAAAGCTGAATATTTACAAGTACCATACTCAGAGGTGATGTTCCAAACACCTTTTTTGGTGGCAGGCACAGACCTTGGCTGCACAGGGACACCCCCAGCTGATACAAAGCTGCTAAAAACCCACAATGCCAAAAGGCAGAGGTGAAGTTTTTGGTATTCCATGAGAATCCTCTGGGTTTCCATGACACTGGAAGGCTCCAGCAGTTTTTCTGGATGAAAAAAAGCTGTTTTTCTGTTTTACTGAGACAGGACTTCAGTTTGCAGAAGAAAGGCTCAGTTCTAAACTCCAGTGTGACTCCAAGCTCAGGCTCCAATTCTCAAAGGCACCTGATGAAGCAGATCCTGTCCTGAGATGGAAACCTGGGCAGGAAATTTGGCTTCATCTCCTAACAGACTTCTCTCACTGCTCTTCCTCTTCTGCTCATTGTCACTAAAGTTTCTTCCTGAGCTTGTTCTATCTTCTTACCACTGCTGTTCTTGGTTAGCAGCACCTCTGTTCTTCAGCAGCAACTTTTCTTCACTCCACAAAAGGCAATTTTATGCCTTCTGAATAATCCCAGAAATCCCTTACAGTGCAATGCAGTGAGAGAAATCCAATTCTGCCAGATTTACTCGGTGGAGATGTGCCCAGAAGAGAGGGCAGTGAAAAGAAACCCTGAGCTAGCTCAATCCTTGTCTGCTTTAAGATAAGCCTCAGCTTGTCAAGCACAATACCACAGTTTTCATAACACCAAGAGTTAACAGATGTTGTAAAAAATATGCCTTTAATTTCTGTAAATTGCTCTGACAAGTAATAAATAAGAATTGTTTTGAAAACGTCTACTTGCCTTTCTGTAAATATTTGCCCCACAACTAGAAAATCTATTACCTAGACAGCTTGAGATGCTTAAGGATTATTTTTACCCACCAATTACAGAAGTTCTACATGTCAAACGAGGTCTTAACTGTGTCCCCATCATCTTTAAATTGCCCTCTCAGATAATCCAACATCACAGACACCAATTATGCACAAATTCAGTTTCAAACTCTTCTGTGTAGATTGCGATTTCTTCCACACCAGCTCATTTCTAAATAATGCCAATTAACTCAGTAGAATCCCATAAATTATAAAGGCTACATAAATTATGAAGGCTACAGGCTTGGATTTTTTTGTCTTTAAAGTCTCCTTTTCCTGGTTTCTGCTCAACAAATTCATTTCACTGAATCTGCAAGAATCCTAAAGTAACAGAGTGGGACTTGCTGTCTGCCAGGTACTTGGTGTGGGGAAACTCCAGCAGTTTCTTGGGGTTATTTTCTTGTGTGAATAAAGAAAATAGCTCTTAGCTTTTTATTATTTTATTTTTTTATTTTTTTCCTATGTATTTAGAGCCTTTCCCATGAAATGGGAGCAAATTGCCCCTACCCTTGCATGGGGGTGAAGCAATTGTTTGAGTCATTACAGCTCTACTAATTGAAAGCTGCAGCCAAATTGACACTGAAGAACTTTCCCAGATGAGGCTACTGAGCTGTGCCTACACCAATAGAGAAGATTGAAAAATCATTTATGGATTACAGTTTGGGTTCTCTGCGCCCACAGAGGAAATTCCTCCTCAGCAACAACTCTGTGTTCCCTAAACTGAAGTAAACTGGCACTTCAGCAGCAGATGCTAATAAAAAATATACATAAAAATTCTTTCAATCACTTATTCTAGTTGATTTAAATCCTCACGTGTCTTCTGCCAAGTGTAAAAACATTTTAGAGTCATACAAACTAAATATATAGCCCATGGTGCAATAAAATGAAATCAGCACATTGTAGGGATTTATCCATTTTTATTTTCTTTAGAAATGGATCAATGAAATCACTGTGCTCCAGGAACACGCTTAAAAAATAAAATAAAATAAAATTACACCGGGTAGCATTCCCCTTAACGAATTTTCACATTGCTTATAATTATTCAGATTGGACCTGGAATAATAAAAACATGAATCCAGTGTCACCCCAGAGCTCTGTGACAACAAAGGACATTCACAACACCCCCCCACCCTCCAATTCCTTCAACACCTGCAGAATCCCATCTCTACACCTAGCTAAAAATATTCTTGTCAAAATAGAAAAAGATCTCCCTACAAAAAATTTTGGGGAAAGTCATGACACTTCTTCTAAATTGCTTTGCAGACGACTAAGTAGGACGATCAGTCTTGCCGAAATCTCCCGTTCCAGGGTTTCAGGCGGATTTTCGTGTTCCTAAAAATAATCCAACATTGCCACCATGTGGTCAGGATCCCCGGGACAAATACCTCGGCAATGAGTAACCAGGCTGAGGGTTAAAAAAAGGAAACTGGATCCTGAGAACTGAGTCCTTATGCCCGGAAACCAGCTCCAAGTACGGAGCAGGGTAAGGAAAATAATTTAAGATATTTTGTGATTAATTCTTGGGCGTTGTGACGCTCCCCTCGCTAAAGGCACAATCCATTTCTGCTCATTTTATTTTCTCAGTACAGCATGTTGTTTGCCAACAAGGAAAATCTAAGTGTATGCAAAATGCCTAAAATCATTCATTTCTTCAAACACAATCATATTTGAAAATATCAAAATCTTCTTCCTGGAGTTCAGGAAGCCATGGGAATTGATTTAAAGGATGATCTGTCACATAGGCTTTTTCATTGCTGCCTTCCTCACACTGAAGAGATATGCTTCATAAATAATGTTTAAGAAGTTGTCATCATTCTGAAAAACAAAAGAGGTAATGGTTAGCAGGATAACTGGAGTAAAGAGATTAGAAGGTTATTCCTTTTTATGGACCAGATACTTTTCAGCCTTACTCTTTTTTTAAAAAAGAGAATAGCAAAGCCCTTCCACTGAAGATCTGTTTCATTTCCCATGGCTGTACCTCAGTAAGGAGCCATGAGTACACAGAAAGGAGAATTTCTAAACTCACAGTGCATTTAAATCCAGCCCAGAATTGCTGCTTAATAACTCAGTGACAACACTGAAGTTACAACCCTGCAATTTCTCTTCTTTGCCCTCATTTATCTTAGGGACTTCCTGAAGCTGAATTATCAGCTCAGTGATAATTCCAAGTGTGTCTGAAGGAATAATGAAACACTCTGGATTGTGATCCTACACTAAAATCCTACCTGGGCAAATCCTTGCATCTTGTTTAGCTCTTTTAGGCTTAATGCTCCTAAGGGATGCTGCTCCTTTTGCTCTGATGTTCAACTTTTGCCTTCTGAAGAACATTTTGCAAGAATGAGTCAGCCCACATTAAGAAAGAATGTTATAAGTAGCTCACATAAACATATGAGGATAATTACAATCAAGATAATATTTAAGGAAAATTAGGTGCATCCAAGATTGTAGTTTTATATAATGGAAAATGACAGCTAACAAATTGACAGTGAATAATTTCACTTAATCCTAACTACCACCAAGAATAGCAGGGTTAAATATATATTTTACAGGTACAAAGTTACAGAGGGTAAACCCCAACCTTCCTTGATTAGTCTCCTTTATAACTTCATATATGTTTTTAATAGTATCAAGACACCCAAAGTATGTAAAGACAAAATAATGTGATTTTTTTTTTTAATCCCAAAATAAAAATACAGGGGAATATGAGAAAGCCCTCCAGCTTGTTAAGGATACTATTCCTTTTCTGAATTTATACCTTAAATAACATTTTAAGTAACTTATAATAATGAATTTTAATGTTATTCCAAAGCCACACAGGCACATTGTTTTGACCTACAAACTGGATGTGTTTCTCTGTTCCTGGTGTTCTGCAGGCAGGTCTTTAGTTATGTAATCTCAACTTTTACTCTTCAGATATTATTCACATGGCAAGTTAAGGAAAAAAATTAATAATTTTGCATCATGCCAGAGCAGTAAACAATCATCTCATACATAGCATTGTTAATGCTTTGTCACAATTAAACCTGAAAAACTGCAGCAAAAGGAATTTTATTCAGTGTAATTCTCTAGTTCAAATGCTGAATGGAATTAACATATATTCATGTTATGTAGCCTGTATTTTAAAGTTGCTCACACTCATCCTGCAATTTTAATCTCCCATCTGAATTCCTCTTACTGCTTACACACATCTCTGAACTATCTGGCAGCTGGGATAATCACCCATGATTTATCCTTAGCTAAAATATAATAGATGTCTCTCTGGCTCATTGGCTGACCTTACAAAGCTTTCAGTCATCTTTGTTCTTTTCCTCCAAATGTATTAGCTTTCCTGAACCCCCAAATGAGATGCATTAATAAAAAGGAGATGAGCAAGGAGAGCTTATTGCATCCCCCAGGCAGGAGCAGCCCAACTTCCACCACACAATTTAACTCCTCACTCCACCTTTGGACAGGTGACGCAGGATTTCCAGCCGAGGGGGGGGATTTTTGGCACAGTACCTGGATGAGGTGCAGCAGCGTTTCCTGCAGCTGCAGCTTGCTGATGGAGGTGCTGCTGGCTGGCTCTGGGGCTGGCAGGGGCAGGAGGAGGCTGGCAGGGCTGGCAGCGGGCTCGGCGCTCTCGGTGCCTTTGGCAGCGGCAGGCGCGGGCTGGGTGAACACCATGGGGGACATCAGCAGCGTGGGGGGCACCGTGGCAGGGATGCGCTGAGGGGAGATCACCTGCACACACAAAACAAAAACACTTCATCAGTCACAGCTTCAGTCTTCACTCTCTGGGGATGGACACGGTGGGGGCTGCAGGGAGACTGCCAGGGGATCAACACTGTCAGGTAAAACTCCAGCTCAGCACCACCTCTAGGATCTCCTTCCATCCAGTTCGAGATTGCAGCCATGGATTCAAGTGTGGTAAATCTGATAGGGAAATGTTCTTAGGACAGGAGGATTTTATGACAGGAATCAGACTATTATTAAGTATCAGCAATTAGAGAATGCAGCTGTAAAGTGTTCCACACAGGGACAGGAAGTTCAGTCTTTGAGAACATGAGATGTGCAAATATCACCATTAAAGACTAACCCCTGTACCTAATACTAGACAGTATTTTCCAATTCTAACTTTCAAATGACTTTATAAATATATATATGTGTGTATTTTAGCTTCTCATTTTACTTAAGGAGAGAGAAAGCCAAAGATTCAGTGATTTTCCTAAAGTTCCACAGTGAGCTCATGGCATTGTCACAAACAAAACAGACTCACAACCAACACAATGCTGACAAAATCAAAATGGCCCTCAAAGAGAAATAATGATGAAATAATTTCCCCCTTCAAATTTTGCAGTGAATCTTGGAACTGTAAAACATGCAGAATTAACAAGTACTATCAGATACAATAGTAGCAAATACTATCAGATGTAATACACAACATAACAGAAAGTTAATTCACTCAGCTTGCAGACATCTGACCTCTCCTCAGGTAATTCCAGTAATAAATCTAAATCCTAATCAGCCATCTTCTTGCTATTGAAGTATCCAATCTTTTTAAAGAACATACAAAGGGATTGATACGAGCTCATCAAAGCTCCTCCCTTTTGGACTGGAGCATGATTTATTGTTGCCATGTTAAGGTGAAAGGCTACTCAATCACATCACTCTGTGCCCTGGATTACATTTCAATTTTGAAGAAAAATTAAGGTTAAGAAAATAGAACTGAGGTTGATTTCCTAGGTATTCAAAGCCACAGGGATTAGCATTAAAGAACAGTCACATTTTTGTAGCTTGTCTTTCTCCTAATTATGATTGTTCTGGCCAAGATATTTCTGAACAATGTTCATGAAACCACGATACAAAGAGAAATAGAAACAAAGAGGACTGAGATCTCATGCTGTTTTATGGAAAATTGAAGGAAGCAGAAAGACCAGGAAAGAAAGCATGCAAGATACACCTAATGCAAAAATCTCACTCTTTTTTTTTTGTTTTTCAATATTTACTCGGTTAGGTCAATCTTGTGTCTGTTTCTCAAACACAGAGCACTACAAAACTCTTGACTACAGCTTTCTTCCAAGGCCACAGCAAGTAATCAAAACAGCAACCACCAGGTTCCCAGCCCTTGACTGAGCAGAGGTATTACAAACTGACTGAAGGTCTGCACACCTGTGCTTGGAAAAACAACATTCATTTTAGAAGAACAGCAGTGTGAGTCCCAGGTGACATCCCTCTGTGGAGTGAGACCTTCAGACTCTGCACACATCTCCTCCTGCCAGTGGAACTCCAGCTGGTCCCAGATACTCATCCCAGTGCTCCTGCTCTACCCATCCATGCTGCTGCAGCAGCTTCCCTTTCATTTACCTCCAGCAAAATTGGCAGGGTTTGCTTAAACAAGATGATTTTTCCCAATGTGATTTCAAGAATGCATGAACAAAAAACTGCTCTGAGAGGGCAGAACCCTCCTGCAAAGGGAGGAGACAGTGTCCCACTAATACAGCAGACTGTCAGACCCAGATAGCACGGCCTTTGAAATCAAAAGACATTTTTCTCATTTGCCCAGGGCAAATAAACAAACCCCGAGACAAACTGTGCCCTTACTGGATGCACAGCTCCTCCTGACAAACACATGTTGTGGTTTAAAAGACACAGGAAGAATGTTTTGTCTTCTCTGGATAGAAAGGTCTGTTTGGTAGGAGATGCCAAGCATATGGAAACGCTATGGAATGAGCAATATTGCCATCTGCTGGTGACACAGCCAGCACCTACAGGCTACTGCAGAACTTCAAACACTGGGTCAGAAGAAGAATAGAGAGTATTCCTGTCTTTTTTCAGCGCATTGCATTCACGTCTGTGCTCAACGTTACAATGTATTTTTTGCTAGCAGCTCAAGCTCCAAGCTTCTGCCATTAAATAAACCTTTACAAAAAAACCCCATGAAATGTTTGGGGCTTGTTTTCAACAAAAAGCAAAATTTTCCTTTTGAGATTCAGCTCAGATCACCTGGAGTCACTGAGACAACTGACACCCAGCAGAAAACAGGACGCTGATCTTGGCATTATCAGTGCCATTCCTGGAGCATCCTGCTTTTCAGAAGGCACTGGAAATGCTCTGTAGGGACACCTTAACAGCCTTAGGACCAATCTTTTACCTTCTCACCACTCATAACAGCCCTTCCAAAGTTCTGTTGATCAACTTTTTACCCACAGAACCCGAGTTGCTTGTTCATCCATTATCTCCAGCTCTGTCAGGTCAACACTTACATCTCTGAGTCACTAATAACAGAGTAGGAGTCTTCTGTCAGCTGTGCAGCAATGAAGAACAAGAAAAATGTGCAGAATAAGTGGTGCAGTACCTGCCATCCTCTCCCTGAAGCCCCAGTGATATCTCCCTGAGATATCAGCTCGCTGTTCTGTGTGGCTCTTGGCAGCTGGATGACACCACAGCTGGAAAATCCACCCAACACCTCAAAACCAGGATTTCATTGCAGTGCAAACTGGCACCTGCTGTGTGAGCAGAATCCCAGGTGGATCAAGTGCTGCTCTGGAACAGCAGCACCCAGTGGGTGCTGGGGGTCTAAACAGCCTCAGAGGCATCCCTTAAAACTCAGAACAATTCTAAGAATGGTTCAGGAACCTGAAAGGCAGTTAATTAAAGCTTCGTCTTTCAAGTTTAATTTAGAATATTTTAATTGATGTTTAGCTACAGAAGCTGAAATTACCTTTTGAAACAAGTTTAGTGCACCTATTTGCATAATACAATTGCATGCTGAAACTGCAGCCAGGACAGGAGAGCAGCAGTGCTGTGATGCTCTCACCACAGACACTGGGTTCTGTGCACATGCAAGATGCATCATTATGTACAAAATACATTCTTGATGGAAAAATACTCCAAGAAATGTGAAAAAATGAGCTGCAAGATATGCAGCCTTCTGGAGAAATGATAAATTTCTGTCTGGGTTACTGTAAGCACTTTTAAAACCATAATTCTGATTAACATAAACACTTAAGCATGCATGTATCTGTAATCAGGATAACACATGCCTAACACTAAACATATCCCTAAAAGCCACTGTAGATTAATGCTTTTTTATTGTATCTTAAGCACACGTTACTCACTGTCTGCATAAGGAATATTTCACAAAACAGGGCTGGCACCAGACCAGGCTGAATGCTTCCAAGTATTATTCTTCAGCTTTTGCTTTTTTCCTTTTTCTCTTTTTTTTTTTTTCCCATTTTTTTGGTAACTGGCCTCTTCCTTTCCACGTGGGAGATCACAGTTCTTACACCATATGGAGATGCAGCAGAAGCCAATTTAAACTTGGACTTGTAATGTGTCAGTTGTGGCAAGGACTATTGCTTACATTTTCTTAGTGCTGCTGATGGATTTAGGGTGTTCCTTTAATCTGATTTTTCCAACAACAGACACTGCTCAGATATCTCTCTATTCCTGACAGACTTTTGCTTTTTCTGTATGCTGAAGCATAGTAGGAGAGGCAATACCAAAAGACAAATAATTACAGAGAACAAACCTTTAGCTGCACTTGTTGTCAGAATCTGCTTTGATCAATTTTGCATGAGCATGTGCAGATATATTTGTGCCAATTCAATCTCACTCAAATATCTACTCTGCAGGCATGGCAGCACTTGGAGCCTCTGGTCTGCTGCAAGGATAATATTATAAAAAGATTAATGTTGGTTTTAAAAGTTGGTTTTTATCTTCCAGGTTCTTTTTCAAAAGCAGGCATGTTTTGTGTGGCTAATTCTTGGCTTCCAAAGGAACAGAGCCATTCCTTCATTTTTAGCCTCCCTGCTTTTGCTTTTGTGGCAACCTTTTGTGGCCTCTTTGTGAAAGAGGCCATTGCTCCCAGACTGCAGAGCTTTAGGTGTCCTAAACAATAATTAGTGACACTGTCATGATCATTTTTAGTCCATGCATTAAATCTCCAAATTTAATGCATCTAATACTGTTCAAGCTGCTGTTCTGCCCATACTTGAGCAGTCAAACTGTTGCAATTCCATTAGACCAGACCTCAGGAGTTGCCTTTCCATATTGCAACCAATGCTGGCATCACTGTCTTTTCCATATACCCAATATTAAAGTTATTGGCCATAGCAGCTTCTGTAGGGATTTTTCATCTGAAAAAATAGATCAGCACACTTCCTTATTTTTTATGCATGCATACTGACTTACAATGTATAACCTGGACTTGCCTCATTTCACTTTTATCTTCAAAAGTAGGAATGCCTTCATTATGTCCTCATGCTATCAGTACATGTACCAATGAATCACACCATTTTTTACATTTAAAGCAGGCAAGTTCCATTCCCAATGAAAACAAATCAATTTTTTTGACTTTGGATCCTCCTTTTATTCTTTAGCTCTCCACTGGAAAGTCAAAGTTACCATCTGTAAGCAACTGATCCTGAATAATTTCAATGACTAATCCCCAAAAACCTCTTTCACACAGATTCAAATCCTACTGCATTAATTAAAAGAACAAAAATAATGATGGCTATTTTCTTGTATCAAATTTGTATTCCTCCTACCTCTTTCATGGAATTAGAAAACTTGACCTGTCACAAACTTAGTGACAGATGTGGCTGTTTTATTATTAAATGACTCTTTCAGCCTCTTCATGTAGAGAAGAACTTTCTAGCACTTTGAAATATCCTGCTGTCTTTCAATCAGGTTTGGACAGAATTAAAAAAAATAGAATAAAAACCAGAATAAAACAGAAGTTTGAATGGAATAGTCACAATAGAAAAGCAGCTTTTCAACTTTACACTGGAAAGGGGAATGCTTGGCATCAGTAACTTCTAGACTCCCACACAAGTCAGACTCCAGTACAACACAGCCTATCCACAATAAAGGAAGCTGAAAAGGGTTTAGATACATTCCCAGACAGGACATGTGAAGACATTCTAGTGCAGAAAATCCTACAGAAAATGAAGTTGTTAAAGACAGTAGTTGTTTTGGATGGGACATTTTGTAATTGCACACGCTGCTTTTCTGAAGAACATAAAAATGTACTCATGAGAGAGATACAGTCTCTTAACATCTCCTGAATTTTTTAGGACACCAATCTGACTTCTAGGATCAAAAGAAACAGATTTTTTTGATGTTGTTCAGGCACAAGACCTTTTCTTCAAAATAATACACATCAAATTAAAGAAAAATAGCTAATGAATATCTAGAAGTAGCAGGTGTGGTACAAGGTAACTAACTGACCAATATAAAATGCTCCAAAAAGCTGCTGTTAGAAAACAAGGGCCCTCTTAAGTATCTGTAGCAACTGGCATACAAAAGAATGCACATCTACACTGATTTTGCAGAAAATAATTATTAAACCCAAAATATTACACTCAGTAGCAAACAATTACGTATAACAACCCAAGTATGGCTAGTGAAAACTAGGTGACTTTCCAAAGGGGGTCTGGAATAACCTAACCCTGCAGTATTTCTGATCATCATTGATGTGTGAGAGATGTGACATTCAGGATTTACAACATCACATCTCAGTAAATCAGAACTTTCTCGATGCTGGGAAAGTACCACCTGCAAAATGAATCGTGTGCAACATGCAGCAGGACAAGGAAGCCAAGACTAACCTCAGAAAACATCAAGTTTAGAAGGATTTGTATTTATTTCTGGTGAAGAAGTTCCCCATTTACCTGGAGGAGAGCACTCTGTTTTTCTGTGCCTGGAGCCTTTTCTATCCAGGAATCCAGTGGTTTCAGGGTGTTGGTGTTCTGGGTAACAACTGGAAACTTAGCTGCCAACGTTGGTCTGCTGGATACGTGGAGCTGCTGTTCTTGTTGCACTATCTGGAGTTTTTTCAACAGTTCTTGAGGTGAAATCACCCCAGAATTGGCTGCTTGATTGCTGGAGAGAGGAAGCGGCTGTCTGGGAAGTTTGGATTGTTCTTTAGCGAGGCTCTGAGCCTCTAAAGTCTGGCCTGGCAGGGACCCATTGAAATACACCAGAGGGGGCTGGCTCATGTTATTTCCTGGTGCTGCTGGTGCTCCCACAGGAGCAGGAGTCCTGCTGAACACAGAAGCCGTGGAGTTGCCAGCTCCCGTGGCACTGGGGTCCATTTTATTGGCGGAGCCTGGCTGACTTTGCAGCTTCTGCAGCAAGCTGTGGGTACCAGCGGCATCCTGCGCCCCGTGAGGAGCCACGCCGTGCTGTGCCACGGGCTGGAACAGCCCTGCCAAAGTCTCCCCCACGCAGGGGATGCTGCCATTCTCACACAGGCGCCTCTCAGGGAACTCTGCCAGGGGATGGAGCTCTGTGCCACGCACCATCAGCTTCTGGATGGCGGGGCACAGCTGTCTCTCTGCGCAGGGGGACAGCCGGCTGGGCTCCTCGTAGGACAGCGAGCGCACCACGCACTGCCTGCCCGCCAGCTTCTCCTGCTTGCTGAGAGCTTCTGCCGCTTCTGCCTTGTCCTGCTTGCCAAACAGTGCTGTCAGAGACAGGTGCTGGGGTTCAGGATCCGTGCTCTGTGAGGGGACAAAGCCAAGGAGTAAATGTAGTCCCATCCTGCAGAAGTTACGGTAAGTGGAGACAGGATTTAGGCAGCAGAACTCAATGAAAAGCTGAGAAAACTGCTATGCTCTTTTTTCTCCCCCCCGAGAGGATTTTTAATAGTTTTGTCACATAGGAAGGGCAAGAAGACTGTTGTCAAGCTGCTAATGTGGGAGAAAATCAGTGAATCTGAGATATAGCAGTGGCTTTGCTTTAAATAACATGAAAGAGCATCATCTTTTACAGTACAATATTAGTAAGAGACAGAAATCTGCCTGTGTATGAAGTAGAGCCACTTCTTGTGCATCTGCTGGTCACAGCTGAATTCAATTTTTAGGAGTATGCACTGTGATTTGGCTTGAAGATATACCAAGAGACTTTTCTTTATTTAAATTATTTCCCCTGAAAAAATCCCCAACAAAACAAAACAAAAACCCACAAAAAGTGTGGTCCAGCAATTGACTAGATCAGCTGAAATTTGGAAGATTTCAAAGTACTTCTTTGTTGCATCAGGATAATAAATCTGTACTTTACTTGTTTCCACATCAGCTTGGGGAGCTTTTACAAACCAGGTTAGTTATGCTTTAAAATGATTTCTCACAGTGGTTCCATCTCAAATTCTCACAGTGACCTTCCAGCTCAGCTCAATGGTGCTGTCACTCAGAGCTGCAGCAGTCAGAAAGCAGCACAGATTTTACCTTGCTCTGCTGGGAGACTCGCTGATGCTGGCTCTCACTCGGCTTCACTGGAATGGGTTTGATGAGGTTGGGGTTGTTGTAGATTGCAGAGGAACTGGTTATTTGTTTTGGCTCTGAGCAGGTCTTACACTGCAACAGAAAAAAGGCATTTCTTAGTATGTGTGACAGTATCTTCTCCCCTGGTTCCCAACCACAGTAAAATACAGATATAACCAGGTATTCAATGCCCAAAAATACTGATTGCAGCTCTGATGATGAAGTATTATGCTATAAGAAGAACTGTAGCAACTGCAACCTAATTTTATAAAACCACAAGACAGATATAAAATAACACTTGATTCTAAGATTTGCCTTGTATGAGGCTTCCCTCTAATTTAAATCTCAGTTCTCTTTTTGGCCTTCTGCTTTTCCTGCACTTCAAAAACATAAAATACTTTTTAAAAGCACCTTAGAAAACAAGCCACAGACATGCTGCTCCTGCATCAGCTAGAAGTAGTTTAGATCCATGAAGGATTAATGTGCCCATAAAGATTATTTAAAATGCTTTTGTCAAAAAGTAGAATTAAAATTCAAACTTCTTTTACATAAATTTTTTGGGGGAACTTGTAGGATGCACATACATGCACAGAAAGGTAATTAAAGATTTAATAAATTATAGAATCAGTAGGATTTCTTATTAAATATGACTATTAAAAATATTTATAAAAAAGATGGTCACAGATAAGTAAAAGTGATCAGGGACAAAAAAATGTCATGTGGAGAGAGAAGGGCATGACTTAATTCAGGAAAAAAACCAGATCAAATGCTCCATGAAAGAGAAATAGTAAATGGAAAAGAAAAACATGACTAAGATGCTATATATAAGAATTTAGTCAATGAAACTAAAAAAGCACTGGGTAGACATGAAATGCTACTGTCAGCAGAAAAGAAGATGTTATATTTGAAGTCATTGACACTTTTTGATACCAAGTGGAAACCAAGAAACTGGAAAGATTTTAAAAAGAATTATTTAACAAGAAGTTAATTCTATTAACTATTAATTCTTCTATTACTTCTAACCCCACTCTCAAATATACAAAGCTGATCACTTAACCCATTTTTCACACCTACTGCAACAATAATGCTGGTTCCAGGGCTGCCCAGTACACCAGAACTGGAGTTCTTGTGGGCACTTAAGGGGCTCCAGTAAGTCCTCAATACTTTCAGTTGTTTGTTAGATTGGACAGATCCTATGCAGAACAAAACTGAAATTTATGAAGATTAAATAGCTTTTTTCTTTTCCTCACAAACAGTTTTCTTTCTAATAAAGTCTTTTCTTCAACATATTTTCTTCTCATTGCTCTTTTTCAGCTTAAGCTTTTGGGCAAAAAGCACATAAGCTTTTTCTTTTAACACCATGGATAACATCCTCTTGAATATTTCCCAGAGAATTCTGCAGAATTTAAGTAATACCCATATTTCCTCAGGATATTTTAATAGGCTGAATTCTTCAGAAACCTTAAGTACCTTGATTCCACTGTCATACCCTGCACGATCACAGAACTAAGCATATAAAAATGAGGTGAGAAGCAGCAGTGTTTAACAGAGTTATCACTATATGAGCATATTTTAGACCAAATTCCTCAGCCAAATGAGCATCAGTACACGCAAGAATGACATTGACCTGACTTGGTATCACTGCTGTGATTTGATAACAAGGCTAGTAGGTTGCTATCAAACACAGAGGCACATGGAAGAGAAAAGAAGCCTGTGATGATTTCAGAGGAATCTCTAACTACTGCAGCTCAGACTGCAGAGCCATTTTGGCAGATGGGGAGCATGGCCTTGCAGATGAGTAAGTTGGGAGCACTAGCATGGCATTTTAAACAACTGTCAGGTAGAGAGGTAAAGAAGATATCAGATGCTATTAGCAAAGAGCAGCATGAAAGAAATGCCAGCATGCTCCTTAGTGATAGAACCTGGGAGTCCTCACCAGCTACAACATTTGGCAATTGCTACACCTTGCTTTGCAGGTCTGTCCTTTAGTCAGGTGTCCTGGCCAAAGCTCTGCTGTTACAAAAGATCCCTAAGTAAACAAAAGGTTCTAAGATCAAGTCAAAGAAAGGCTCAGAAACACTGGAACAAAACCAGACACATATGGTCAATGTAGATCAAAAAGAGCAAGAAAATCGCTGTGGGGGTTTTGGCAAGTTTGGTAGAGTCAGAGATATTTGATGCAAACCTGGACAAGATGAGGCTGAAAATGCAAAATGCTGGGAGAAGAACTGTGCAGCACAGAGTTAAACCCAGAGCTGGTCCTGCAGTACAAGACAAGGCCCAGTGGTTAAGGAGAAACCCATTTTGTCAGGCTTTGTTCTGTACCCTTGCAGCTCTTCAACTGGTTTTCTCCCTGGCTGTCAGTGAGGCCAGCTTTTTCTTCCCAGAGATCAAGGGAAGTGTATAAAAAGTGCATTTAAAAAAAAAAAATAACTCAGTGGTTTAGCATCTTAAAGCTCCATTAATTCAAAAAGAAAGGGGAAGCTCTGTATTTTATTTTCAATGTAATGTAACCTCCAAATGTATAACATAATTTGGGAACAAGATACACCTTTCAAAATTAGTTACACTTTTAAAAATTGAGCAAAATTCCTTAAAAGTTTTGAAAATTGATGCCCTTATTCTACAGCTTCCAACACTTTAAAACACTCTTCACTGAATAAATAGAGAATTCAAAGAAGAGAACAACATGTTTCATAACTAATTTCAGCACATCAGATTGTAAGCAATAAAACACACACTGACAAGAAAGTAGATGTCATAAACCAGTCAAAAAGCACGACTGCTCTGAAACATATTGACATTAAATAGAAAAATGGTTGTCATTGCCTTTATTTATCACACTCTTTTGAAATTTATACTACTAGCCATACAAGAAATCACACACATCCTGTTCACAAGAGGTCAGGCATTCCTAGCACTCACGTCCCAGACATGGAGGAAGTTTTCATGTTATTTTTTATGTCCTTCACAATCCCTTAAATGCAGAAAGATCAAAGATAAAATAAGGAGCAGATCTGCAGAAGATCCTAAAGGGAAAAGAGTCCTAAAAGCTATTATTTAAACAACAGAATTTCCTCTCCTTTGTCTTGATTTCTGTGTGCTAATGCAGAAATGGAAGGTAACATCTTTTAGATTTATCACCCTCTTTTCACAGAATCTGAAGACAGCCTAATACTTTTCCCCTTTTCCATCTGCAGTATTTTTAAGGTTATCTAATGAAAACCTCTTAAACACTTCAGAACATCTCAAATCATATTCTCTGATGCCAAGATTAGATACTGATTCAGTATTAAAATACAGAAAAAACACCAGGTTTTGGAAGTGTTTGCCCACTACAGTGCATTAAATCTCTACTACAGAAAACAAAGGCCCCAAGCCCCAACAGAAACTAAACCAAATAAAAAGAGCTCCATTTCACCCTGGCTCAAATAGCTTGCTATCATCTTTCTGAGGATTTTATTAGCAGCTACATTTCAGAAGAAATAAACACAAGGAATTTAAGGAGAGAAAAAGTTAAGATGCATGTACATTTCCAGGCTCTTATGGAACACTTAGGAGCTCTATTATTGCATGACAGCACATCAGCAATACAGGAAACAGCAGCAGGAACCTGCAGGCTCTGGAACAATTTGCAGCATATATATGGATAGTCAAAATTATTAGATTTTTATTCCCCAAAGTAAAACGTTTTTGATTGCTCAATAATAGAGAACATTATTAGTCCATTAGTTACTTCTTTATTTAGAAGCCTCAGAAGACCAAGGCAGCACACGGGCTGAAATCATACTACATTTCAACCTTTCCATTTCTTTCTATTATTGCCTGAAAGGAGCTAACAACCACAATTAAAAGCAGTAACTTCACTGTCAAAAGCCTCCTGAACCAAATCCTTGGTACAAACCACAGAAACTACCACCAGGTAAATACTTATCCCAGAAAGAGGGCACAGCTTGCAGGTGCTCCTCAATAGGCACAGGAGCTCTAAGGGTCAGAATGAGAGGCAATTTATACTTGCTCTGAGCCTCTACCATTCAACAAATAATCCACATTCTCACTCCAGAGCTTGTTATTGCCAGCATTAGTTTATTTTGAATTTTTAGCAAATTCTGTCAAAACTTTGTTTTTTTTACCAGCTGCTTCTACACAAAATGAGAGAGCAGGCTGTCCAAAATCACTTTGTGTGATTTGTTCAAAACCCCAAATCAAACCTTTTTTGTTTCCTGATGTAAAGGGGGAGCAAGTCTCACCTTGGTATACTCATCTTTGGCCTTGGTAAGCATCCGTAAGATATCCACTTCTTTGTTATTAGCAGAATTCACAATCATGGGAGAAACCCCTGTTCCTGTGCCCTGCTGTGCTTTGAATTGTTCCTGCTGAGTTAGGCTGAAAGGTGGAGGAAAGATGAGAAAAAAAATGCAAATAAAATATAAAAACTTAACCACAATTACTGTACAATACTTGATTGAAACTCAAATATTTGTCTTTCCCCATCTACATTAAAACGTGTAGTAAAAAAAATATCGTTATTAAAGGATCTCTATAAAATCATCATTTGACATGAGATTAATTTTCTCCAATCTTGAATACACTAGACCATAGAATAAAATTTCCATAACTGAGTCACAATTTCTATACCCAGAAGGAGAAGGGAATTTATAGTGTTATTCAGTTCTGCTGGTGGTGGAGGATGGCAAACACACACAAATCAGGAATTAAGTACTAGCAAATGACCAATTTCCTGCCCCAGCTGTTTTATTATTATTGTAGAATGCTGAGAATTAAAACACACAGCCAATTGGCTGAGCAACAGGGTATTTTTTATCTATATGAAATACTGCTATTATAAACCACTACACATGGTTTACATTTGCATGAATCCTCTGAAAACTAGGTTTTATTGTAGTAAATTACCAGTTTGAGAGCACCTAATCACCACCAACTGAAACTTGAGCTAGTTAACTAAAATGAGCTGTCAAAAACCTGGGTTTCCTAGGGTTCATTGTTTATTTCTGTAAATTCATCCCCATCAATTATTTCTTGGGTCACAGCTGACTCATTTTAGAGCTGTAGGATACAGCAAAACCAACGAAGCCCACTGAACAAAACCCCACTGCTGTCACAGGCTGCATTTCACACTGTTTTGTCACTGCAAAATGAAAAGCAGCAGGTATTACTTCAAAGAAAAGATATATGAAGGAAAGATGAGCCCCTTCTCATCCAGTATTTTATCACAAATCCTGTCTGGTGTGTCTATAACCCTATAACCCACAGGCAGCTGGAATAGACAGTTCCTACCCAGCCCATTTATTACTACATCTTCATCATTATAACTCTAAAAAATGTAGATTGCATATGTTGATACAATCTGTGTGACTTCAGCTCCTTCCTTCTCCAAGCAAACATGAAACCCTGCAGGATATAATCCTAAAAAAAGGGTCCCTGCAAACAGAGCAGAAGAATGAGCCCTGTCCATCCTGGACATGAGAAGGAAAGAGATACTGAAAATAATTACCCCCAAGACATTCTTAGGTTAAAATGCAGCTGAGAACACAGTTCTGTGTGAAATCTTCACCTCTGGCTGGACTGCAAAATGATAGTTTAACATGTATAATAAAACATTTTTATGTGCATGAAAGCAATGACTTTAAAGCTAATTGAAGTCTTGCTTTAAATGCTGAAAATAAAGTGAATTTTGAACTCAGCCATGATGTAGAAACAGGACAAAACCCACAGAAACTGTATTGGTACTGTATGCCCTCATGATATCCTGCACTTAACTTCATATAAGGAAAAAAAAAAAACAAAACAATATTAAGAAATTAAATCTCCCCAAATTGAAAAATATATTAAACCCCCAAAGAATACAATTCTTCAGAATGGATCTCTGAGTCATCAGGAAATAAATCATATCAACTGGTACACTCTGATGTAGCTGGAGAGCTGCACTACAAATTAGGAAAAATTACTGCAATACAGTGACTTATTTATGATTTTATGAAATGCAGGCTTGACACTTGCAACAAAATTCATAAGTTTAAAGTAGAAAGGTATGATAATCCTAAAAACATAAAATGTACATTTATGTACAGAAATACAAACATAAAAAAGCACAGAAGTCTTGTTTACCCATCACTTACTTTTTCATGAGCTCTGCAATTCTTTGGCATTCTTCTTTATCATAAAACCAAATCCCATATATGGACACTGCAAATGCACATCAAACACAAACTGTGAGCATCTCCTCAAAGAGCACTTCTACCTGGTAGATATTTAAATGTGACCTGTAAACCAATTTCAGAATTTATTTCCATCTTATGTTTTCCCCATCTGGAAACACAAAATGACACTCAGATCCTATAAAATCAAAAAAGATCAAAAGACACTTCTCTAAGAATGTAAATTACAAGCTCCTAAATATTCAATTAAGGCAAAGGTTGTTGATCCTTTTCTTCAGAGCACTAAAACAGTGGGGTTTTTGTTCTTTAAAATCTTTTTCTCTGTCCTTTATTTCAGCTGTCATATCCATTTGACTCCACTACCAGCACACTGCAGGGAGCACTTCATGCCTGTGGAAGTAGGAAAATCTGTTAAATTTTCAAACAGTGTCCAGGTCTATCTTATGAGTATCAAAGTTGGTGGAGTAGGGTGAACATCTCTCTGTCTCCCTGTAGATTTGCTGTAATTCTGCCCATTATTTTCAACAGGAGATCCTGGGTTTCCTCCTTCCCTCCCTACCCTGCAGCAGGCAAGAGCTGTCCTTAACCTTACCAAGAATTGGCAGATCCTACATGTCTTTGAACATGGATTTCATTTGAAATGGGTTGAGCACCTGTTCATAAACAACTGCAACACTGACCCTGATGATGTAATATTTCCTAATATTAGGAGAGTCCAAAAGCAATAACTTCTTCAATTCCACAGAGCCAAACCCATGGCATATGAAGTGTACCTTGGCTTTGTTAATGTTTGGAAAGAAAATGAATGTACAGCTGCTTGCAAGACACAAGTGTGATATTTTCTCCATTTCTCCCCCCCAAATTTAAAGCTGTGTGTTGCCTTCTGTAGAACTAAAAATGGTCCAAACTGTTTAGTACACAGCACATTGGCAAAAAGTCTAATATATCCCACAAACCAGACATCCTGTAGACATACAAAAATTAACTTTTGAAATATGTACTGCCCTTTTTATGATTACTGAAAAGTGTGATGATTTCTACCATTCACCTAAAAAATGCAACTAAAATAACATGCACCAGTGGTTCTACAAATGTGAATTGCAAGAGCTGAACTGCACAAGTAATCTCAGGGTTTTTTAACAGGAATATGTATTTCAAAGCCACATTAATATTCTAGCACATTCCAATGGGTGTTGTAATAATAAATAATAATAATAAACTGTGGACCTGCAGAAAAGTGTGTGAACAACTCAAGGTTCCAGAACACCGACCTGTTATGCAAAATTCCACATCCTTCTGATGAAACACATTAGAAAACTTATCCAAATCACAAGTAACTCCATATTCTTCAATGCCACAGCACAGCAAGTAGACTAAGAATCCCAGACTAACTAAATTTGTTTTAATCAAGATTCTTATTTTTTTAATAGAAGAATGTCCAATGGAGAAGAGCATTGATGAAATTTTGGCCATCTGCTCCACCTTCTCACATTTTTTTTAAGTCTACCACAGCTGGTGGCACCATCAATTATGCAACACAGGTTGAACAGCTTCACCTTTGGCCAACAGAACAGACATGGCACAGACTATTTATGAACACCTAATAAATCTGAGAGCTGACAGTCCCTTGGAAATGCCAAACTGCTTCTGGCCAATAGATGCTGAAAGACTCAAACTGGCCTTGCTCCTGCTGTTCATTTACCTCAACTCAGTGACAAACACAAGTAATGTGATACTCAGAATAAATGACCATTTCAGATTTTACAGAACTACAATGAGTATTTTGAAATACAATTGCAGCCAAATACAAACCTATTTGGGTCATGGAACAAGGACACTGTGTCTGTGCCACCAAACCAAACAACACCAACCACCCAACAATACATACAACACCAACACATCCCATCTGAACTCCAGTTTTAAGTCAGGATACTGCAGATCCAGAGACCTTCAGCTGAGATGTCAGCTGAGCTTCAAACCCACCCACACTGACTTTCTCTCCTTGGTTAAATGGTATTTTCAGCCTAAATTGGGAAGCATAGCTGAAAGCAAGCTAAGACCAAAGCCCAACATCCCCTGAGCTCAGTTCACCCAGTTAGTGGTGAAATCTTTCACAAGTGGACAGTTCCACTGTTCTTCCTTCCACACTGCTCCCATCTGTCCAGAACAGATGAACACTTGAGAAATACACTGTGAAACAATCCCTGAGCTTGTGGTAGCACAGCATATCCTGAGCTCTTTTCTGCATGTGAGAATGAGGGACCAGTGAGAACACAGCAGCTTGTGGAAATCTGAGCTACCTGGAGTAGCCACAGCATAAATTCACACCACAGTTGTATATTCTGCTGTAATCTGTATTTAAGAGAAAAAAAAAGTGTGAATAGTAGTAGTAAGAATAAGAGTTAATGGCCTCCATCTGGATTAATGATGAAGACAAAATGAAAAAAGAAATTCTCATGTGTGGGAACACCTAAAACCCCACAAGCAGAATGAGAACCTAAGCTGATAACAACTTGTACCTGTCAGGGAACCTGGCACACTCACAGACACACAATCCAATTCCACTGCAAGCTTTCTAGCAGCATGAAAACACTGCCTGCTTTATCAGGATTAAACATAAACAGATTACTTTTATCTGCCTTCCCACTCCGTCAGACTGTTTGACAAAACAGAATTCCAGATCTAAGTATCATTTGCAGAGTGGTAATTTCACGTTCATGTTAAAAATGAATCATGAAACATCAGAGGCACAAAGTAAATTTTTCTACTGCCACACAGAAGAGGAAATATTAAGACAATTTTAGGCTCAGCTTCAACCACAAAGTTATGTAAGAAGAGGATATTGTAAAAAACAGAAAAAAATAAAGTCAAGTAATGAATTGATGACATTAAAAGAAAAAATAAGTGCCAAAATTACAATGTTGTTAACATTACACAAAACTATGACATAATTCAGCTATGAAATCGAGAAGATCCAATTAACAGTGAATAGGAAGCTAAATAAATTATTTAAATAATCTGACTAAAATTATTAATTATTAAGGGTATCAGTCTTTAAAATTTTTAGAATTTCTAAAAGTCAGGCTGCTCATAAATCCAAACTGAAAAATTTTACCCAAATCTGTGAAGCTCCTTTAATAGCTCAGTGATTGAATTTCAGGAAGGACACTATTTAAGTTTTAAATCACGACTTCAGAGCCAATTCGAAAGCTTCCGCCTTACAATTTTCATTTTTTGGCTACGGATTTCTCCTGTCCTCACAAACACTAGAACACTTGATACTATTTATAAATCAGAAGCTGACAGCTGCTATCTCCCAGAATTATAGATAACAATTCCTAACCTCTCAATATTTGAAACATTAATTTAGTTATTATGATAATACAGAATTTCTTATCGACTTCAATCATTCATGTTAAGTATTCTATTAAAAAGAAAGACATTTTCTAGGATTATTATTTTTTTTTCCTCTTCATTATTCCAGTGATTACATTTTTGTCTTCTGGATAGACATTTCCATTATCAAAGCTTTTGTTTCAGTGTACCTGCAACACGTGATTTTTAAGCTATTCCTCCACAGACTGCATAAAGTCTTTAAGCTTGGTAAAAATGGATCCAGAAATAACGACTGACTAGAGATTCCCCCGTACCTAGGAACTGTTTTATACTTGCTGGCATTAAAAATAAATAAATTAAAAAACCACAATTCTTAAATTTTCCTCTTTTATTCTTGACTTCATGCTTCTTAAGATATTTTGCTCTATGTGTAGTCTAGACTCTTGCTCCTGAATATGTAAATCCACACTTGGCTATATTAAAAAGAAGTTTCTGTATCCATGTCTTGCAAGGCAGGCAGACACCTTTCCATTGCTATGTTTAGGAGTGCAATGAGGGAAAAATAGAATAAAAACCAAAAAACCTGCAGCACAGACAGCTGCACACTATCCTGGAAAGCTGAATTCCATCCCAGAGATGTTATGCAATGATACACAAGCTGTGAAATGTCATCTGAAGAGCCTGCACTGCCTGGCTGGGCTCCATTTCCCAGTGGCTGAGTGGAGATGCTAGACCTGGCTGCAAGCTTGGAGTGTGTGGCCTGCAGAAACACCAATCCTCCTGATCCAAGCCTGTGAGAAGTGGTTTAGGACATAGGATTAATAATAAATACACTGGAAATCTTGGCTTGAGTAATTAAAGCCAGACACTCAGTATTTAATTGGTCTCTAATTGTAACTACTCTGCCCTAGGATCCCAATCTGTGAAATGGGAAGAACAATATTTCTGATCTGAGCAAGGTAAAACAGTTCAAATAATAGCTGAGTTATCAGCTATTATTGTGATTATTATTGGAGAAAACAACAAGAAAACCCAATAATTCTGTCTCTAGTGCAGAACTCCAGTGGCACAGAACTAAACAAGTGACCCATGCATGAGTAATGACGAAAAAACCAGAATCCTCAGTAGCCTCTCCATGTGACCACTCCAATTGTTTGATAACTGAAACCAAGTCCTATTGCAAAAGAACACAACCACACAATATAAAATTCCATAAACAGAGACATTGCACAACCAACCCTAATTTTGGTATTTCCTAATTTAGGAGTAAAGGTTTTTTGGCTCTAAACAGGCTTTAGGTTCTTTCAAATACAAAAGTTTGCTCTTTAGATGCTTAAACCCAAAACACCAGAAAAAAAATTCAATTATATCCATATTGATAGAAATAGGTATTTCCTCATCAACAGGACTGGAATTTTTATCTTGCTTCTCAACATTGTGCAAAGCTGCAAAATACAAAATATGTATTAGGTAAATGTATTTGTTTCTAAGGAATGGAAATTCCTCTCTGGCTATATCCTGGTATTTCTGGAAGTTTTTAAAGATGAGTCAAAATCTTAATGATTTCTCAGGCATTAAAATGTCAAATTGAAGCAAGACAAGAGATTTTCAAACAACAAAAATGTGTAGTTTGATATGAGCTTAACCTAAATTCCTAAAAAGCTCTGAAAGGGCCCTACCTGTTAAATTATCAGACACTTGTTCTTTCATTTAAAGGTTGATAAAGCTCCTGATCCACTTATTTGGAGAATTGTTAATAAAGACATGGAAAAGGAAGACTTGGTATTTCCATTGTATCAAAAATTTAAAATATTAAGTATGAAGAAGCAAGCTACAAAAGAACACCCAAAAACCAACCAAATCAGTTGTTAAAGGAAGAATCCCACTCAGAAATTTCAATGCAAAGCAATGATTACACATGGCCATTTTTCAGTTTAACCAGTGAAATTCAAATGAGGAGGGAACTGATGAAACAATTTTATTAAAAAAACAAACAAACAAACAAAATATGCAGCAACAAAGCCCCCAACAAAATGAAAAAGCCCCTCCAGACCCTTTCCCCCCAAAAAATGGTTTGAAAATGGACAATGATTGGCAACATTACTGAAGTCAAGAATAAATTCCTCACCACCATCTGTTTAATTGTGCTTGGAACTATGCCTTAAAAATCAAGACAAAATTTTTGTTAATAGAATGGACCCTGAAATATTCCTACCATCATCTATCAGTTGTGAAAGTTGAGGGACAAATGTGCAGACTTCCAGACAGAGCCAGCAAATATTTCTGGTTTCATGAGGCAAAAAAAAGAGACAGCACGGACATGGTGGATGGTTTAATAAATCATGTCTGTGGCTCTACTGTGAGAGACTGACTTCAGGCAGATTTTTAATCCAAATTTATCAGGAATTTTTGTGAAGAAAAATCAACTGTGTAGCAGTCAAACAAAATAGGGTCACTGAAAAAATGGCCTCAAAGCTGAAGTTCTGCAGAAAAATGTAAAGCCCATTGATCCACTTATTTCCATAAAGCTCAGCAGATGTAAGAGTCCATCAGCAGGTTCTTTACTTTTTTTGGAAAAGAGCCCAAATGCAAACTGTATTTGCAAGATTTCCCTTAAATATGCCTTCTGTTGATGCTACAAGAAATTTTTAGTCATGACACAGGAATAGCATCTATGTTATGATCCATCTGCCTTAGAGGATTTATTTTTTCCCCCCACACCACTGGTTTTCCAGTCACACCTCCCTGCCATTGCATCATCAGTTCCAAATCATTTTTAAATCATGATGGTGCGTGACACTGAAATTAAGGCAGGAAGGCTGTAGATGCCAGGCTATCAATTTCTTAAATAACAAGTTGTTCTTAAGGAATATTTTTTTCTTATAAATAGGCTCTCCTAAATAACAAACAGTTCCCGTTACTATTTCACAATAGACTTCCAAAATGTCAGACAAGAGCTCCATAAGCTAAAACTGCATCCAAATATCCTCAGTCAACACAAGCAGGGTTCCTGTGAAATAAAAACCCATCAGAAAAAGGCTTACTGGAAAACAAATGCAACTCCTCAACACCTGAAATGATTATTTTTCTTTAGCTTACCTGTGTTCTATGTTCTCTGCTAACTTTCTAAAGCAAACAATAAAACATGTCAATAAAACCAAAATAAAGCCAGGCCCTGATCTATAGAAATCACTCCAGCAGAACACAACAGTGACTTACACAAATCCAGGCTAAATACGAATCCATTCTTTCCATCAGCAGAAGGGCTTGGACTAACAGAAGACTGTCAAAAGTGGAAGAGGTTAAACTAGAAATCTTTTCTTGATTCTGTGCACTTCACTCCTCCCAAGTAACAGAAAGCAAAGTGAACTCTGCTCAATCAAGACAGGGACAACACAGCTTTTCCAACCTGGAGACAACAAAAAAATTGCTTTTTTTTTTTTCTGGGGAGAGCTACCTTCAGTGTCTCAATTTCCAGCCTTTTTCTTTCCACTATGTTAAGAAAGCAGCAGCTTCTGTGTGTTTCTTGTGGAGTATCTGGGCTTCCAGTCCCACAGGGAAAAGCTGCTCTGCTGTCTGTGGCACACACAGCTGGGAGAGGACTCACCAGGATCCTCATCACAGCGAGGTTTTCATTTATAATTTAGTCCAACCTAAGAATATGTTCCCAATTATTTTTAAAGTGCATCTCTGAGGTACCTACCAAAGGTACACCTCTAATTCCACAGCTATAGTTAAGTTCAAGGTCAAATTGTTTTCCAAACTCTGACAATGCCATTTTCCAGTATATTAGAAGAGAGAGGGGAAAAAAGAGAAGACTATTTTAACCTCAAATAGGTGTTCAATAGCATGTCATTTTTTTCCTGAAAGCTGATTTTTTACTATAATCAGTATGATGAGCTGTCACTCCAAATGGTTTAACTCCCACAAAATAATGAACAACTTCAGAAAGGGCTTCATGAGGAAAATAAGCAACCTTAACTCTAGATGATGTTACTAATTCTGACTGTTGTGATCTCATCTCTTATTTCTCCACTGCATACCTTCAGATCCTAAGTAATGGAAATACATTTGCAGATCTGGACTAAGTTCTTAGCCTGCAACAATAAAAGTCTGAGTTACTTGTATATCCTTGTTCTTGTAACAAGAAACACTTTAAAGTAAGAAATACTTTAAATCAAGAGACGTTAACCCCCCCTATTTTTGTATTTTTCCATTTGTATACTCTATACACAACATCATTTTGGGTAGACAATTGTTTCATTTTTCCTACACTGAACTCTAAACTGGTTAGAGAAAGAACTGAAAAAAATCCACATAGAAATAGGCAGAACTCAACTACTCCTCCTGAAATCTCAGTTATTTGATATTTACAGCATTTCCTGGCCATTCCCTTTTATTGCTTTGCCTGTTAGCAGGTTACACTCCACATGTGTGTGTTCTCTACTCCTCTGTAGCCATTCCTTCTCTTGCAGTCAGCTGTTACACTGCCTTCAGAAACATCTGCCTGTCTGTAGAGCTGCAGAAACAAACTTTGCAGTACAGTTTTTAGTGATCTAATTCGATTTCACAGGCACAGAAAAAGTTTCACTGTTCTCACAGAATGACAGGCTTACACTGTTCTCACAGAATGTAACAGGTTTACTCCACTTGTGGGTAGGTTCACACTGTGTTCACAAGCTGAATTTCACCCTGAGCCCTTTATCATTCAAATAGGGTCACTGCATTTTTACATGCTTGAAAGCTGGAGGATCATTAAAGTATTAATATTAATAGTTAATATTAATATGTTTCACCTGCATTTTTCTTGTGAAATTGCAATTTAGTAATTTCTTTCATGAAGATACAAATACCTTTGAAGTACCTTGTTGCTTTTTTCCTTTGATTACTGGAATTCTGTTTTAACATATTTGTATATACTTTAAAATTTTATTTTCAGATTATTCAGAATTGTTCAGATTATTCAGAAGTTTACTGACTCGTCTATAGCCTTGTACACAAAACATTCTGTGTACAAGAATACAGAACATTCTGTGTATATGTACAGACACAGGAACAATGCACCTCTGAGATCAAGTTTGTCCCCAGGAAAATGTAATTTAAGTAACAGTAAACAGTTTCTTATTTAACCTGTAATTCAACAGAAAAAAAACAACCCCTCACATTTATCAAATTCATTTTATATTAGCAGCTAGATATTTCACAATGGCAGAACTGGGAGGTACTCTGCAACTCTGAATCCCTGATTATAGACTAGAGATACAGTCATATTTAAATTAAAAATTTGGGATTTTTGCATTGGACCATTTTCACTGAAGCAACTGTAGTGTTTCCACACAAACTAAAAATGCATATTCTGTTTTGCTTCAGAAGTCAGCAGTGTTTTACCAGCTCATGCATAATCCTTTAGGAATAAAACTTAACAATAATCATCTGCTTCCTCAGTCTCTCCCCCCTTGAATTCATCTTAACTCTCAATGCAAATTTGAACATCTACTTTGCTTTCTGTTAAAGGGTGTTAGAGACAGAAATACTCACATGAGAGAAACCAGAATAAAGACAACAGGTAACAATAAACAGAAGGCAGCAAAGCCCTGCAGGAAGACATATGATACTCACAAATAAAATCCCCAGTGTTATTTCTCTTTTTTTTGGTAATTTTTATGAATTTCATGAACTTGTTAATTGAAAGATGCTACACATGCCTGTATAGAGAATTTAACACTGTATGTTGTTTAGGAAACTATACTGAAATTTTATAGGAAGGCAGTTTGTTTGGCAGAGACCAAAGAATTGGTACAGCTCAAACAGAAATCCATATCCTGTCTAAGACAATGGCCAGCAGCAGATGATTCACAGAAAGAATCTTCTTAGTCCCTTTATTGCTGACTTCTGACCTGAAGTTTGTGTCTTTTATTACTTACTCTTTTTTTTCCCCCCTGGCTACAGAATCTCTGGTTGGTTTTATGCATGTAAATAATATTATTATTCAAACAAGCTCCAAAAGTCCTAGGCATATGTACATGAAAAATAATGAAGGCAGCAGGAAAAACCCACCGGGGTATTTTCTGAGATTGATTTTAAGCAATGCATTATACGATAGGAAGAGTTTGTGTTTTATGAAAGGAGGCTCTGTTGCAAACCCCACAAGTGGGCTGCAGCCACAAGCACTAAGGCAGAGCAGGCAGCAGGCATTAAGCCCAGTGCTGTTACTGGTTTGGAGGCCAGTTCAGACAAAAAAGCAACGCTGCCTTTGCAGCCCGAGTGGAATTCCACCGGAGCACTCGCGCCGTGTTTCTGTATGTAACACATTCCTTGTCCTTTAAAGGGTATGCTATCTTACACTTGGGAAGGCTTTCTTTCCTCTTCCCTCCTGTAATTGAAAAGTATTCTTTATTGCCGATTTAAGGCTTGTTTTGACAAAGGGAGCACTGATGAGGCACTCAAGAGCTTGTATTAAATCAAAGTAAGACAGAAGTGAGCAGCTTGTGTATGTGCTGTGGGATACACTTGCTCACATATTTATCTGCCATGTTTTGAGAGAAGGTTACAAATATTTTTATATATATACACACACATATAAAAGAGTGTGAGTAAGCAAGCTCACATTCCAAGAGAAGCTTTCTGGCTATGTCAGGAGTGTAGTCCACCCTCTGCTAAGCGAGCCTATTTTTTTGGAGCACAAGAGGATATTATCAGAGGAGCCCGTGTGGATGTACAGAAAGCAGAGATCGTCATGGCTCGCTGAGGTGATGAGCTGACGGGTGGATGGCGCCCATTATCTTCACTCCTCAATCCAAGTTTTCCTGAAAAACGGACAGGGGGAGGAGAAGGCTCCAACTGAGCTAAGGCACAGAGGACAAGCAAAGGATTAGGAGCGAACAGCAAGAAAAGGAAGGAGAACGAAAAAGATACCGAGAACGTTTCAAAGAGCTAGAAAATAGTTCCTAGATTAGAAGATCCAGTTGTCAGCAATTGAAAACAACATTCAGGTTTTAACCTCTGTGCAAGGCTATTACATAAGGCTGAAGCAAGGAAATTAACCAAAAGGAATGTGCCTTTACTAGCTATAGAGAATACACTTAGCTCCAGCTGCTTGGAGGCTCCTTGGAATTTTACAATGTTTCAAGCCTTGGTTCGGCAGGCGTATCACCCCCTGCCCAGCCACCAGCCAGGGGAACCCGACGCCAAGTACAAGGGGAAGCTGGTGCATGAAACTCAGCTGAACTGCTTCTACATCAAACCTGGAGGTAAGACAGCATCACCCACTCGTGTGCACAGAAACTGTACTGGCAGCGCTGCCTTCCTGTTTAAATAGAGCAATCTGTGTCATGTAGGAGCCTACCCTAATAGTTCACAGCAGGATTTGGTGATAATGTACTGGGAAGCCCTGAATGTGTGATCACACCACTGCAGGATTGAGATAATTCTGGTAATTCTCAAATCTGGGGAGTGAAGTAGATGGATGGCTTCTCTTGGTTATATATTGTATTTTGAGCATCTAATGAATGTTGCTTTCCTGCTTTCACTGTGACATGATTTAAAAAAAGGAATGCAAGTATAAGGGACAAGAAAGAAACGGGTTTTTTGTTGTAGACAAAGAGGTTAAGAAGTTTAAAACACACGAAAGCTGAAAATACTAAATACACGTGTGCGTATGTGAAGGGATTAAGCTGCAAAGGCGGTTACACAAGGGATTTGGGAAAAGCAACCAGCTCTGGAATATCCTCATTTGCAGGAGGAATATGTACTCGTGTACATTTTTCCCCTGCTCCTGAAACACCTACCATTTTATGCTGTACATGGAGGGATGTGTGGAGCAGAGGGCACACAGGTAGTCACGTGAAAAGAAATCATTATCTGCTGCAAGCCCCACTCTTGAGCATTACTGCATCATATGCCTATCTTATCTTGAAAGGACGTCAGGAATGCCCAGCACTGGCACTACACTCTCCACAGTAAACCTCCAGACAAGCTAATTTGTTGCTTATATGCTGACATCCATAAATGGGAAACAAAGACTGTGCCTAGCAGATAACTCTCCTGCCATTCCATAGAAAAACTCATCCCCAAAGGTGGGATGTTTGATGCATGGCTCTCTGTTCCATACCCTTTTCCTACTGATTTGTTTGTCCAAGCTGAGATACGGCTGCACCACGCACAAAATAATTATCTGCCAAACAAAAACCACTCAGCCTTTTTTGTCTTAGCTCCTCAGCCTGTTTCTTCTCACATGGCATACTCTGACTTCCAGACTGGGCTGAAACTGAAAACCTACCTTAGGATTACTGCACTACTTTTCCTTGCTTTTTCCTTTAAGCACCTTCAACACACAACAGAAAAACATCATCAGAGCAAAAAGAAGGCTGCAGTCACCACAGTTACAGCTGCAAAAATCCACTGGACAAACGAAAACCATTCTAAACTGTTTGCTTTGCTCAGCCAAAGGCTTCCACGACTGGCACCAAACCCTCAGGGTAGGAAGGGTGAGGAAGAAACCACTAAAATGTCCTTTTTAGAAAGTCTGAATAGAAATACCAGTGCTGAGTCGGGCGGCGTGACAAGGGACGCGGTGTTGCGCATCAAAAATTAAAACTTAAGGCCTTCAGGAGTGGTGTCTACAAATTCCACTGAAAAATGTAAATTGTATTTAGTTTAGAAGAAAATATGAATAATAAAGCAGCTCTGGAAAAACTAAATTTAGAAAGACTTATTAGTACAAACAATTTTGTTTTAAAAACAACGAACAAAAAGGAATTTTGCAGATCCTTTTTTTTTTTAAAAAATATATGAACCATAAGAACCTAAATTATAGAACATTTACTCTCTACAATACATAGGAAAAAACCCAAAATTTAGAAATACTTATTAGTACAAACAATTTTGCTTTAAAAACAACGAACAAAAAGGAATTTTGCAGTTCCTTCTTTTTTTTATATATATGAAGCATAAGAACCTAAATCATAGAACATTTACTCTCTACAATACACAGAAAAAAAACAAACCAAATACCCTAATGGTGAATTAACTCATAGCTGCTACTCTTAGAGTCACAATAATAATTTAGTTTGCTTGGGGCCTCTGCAGTTCACTTAGCCCAGCCTTCAGCTCAGAACAGTGGCAGCTCCAGCATGAGACACACTTGGGGAAAGAAGAAATCATAATCAACTACAAGTTTCCATTAAAAAAACCAAACTATATTCCATGGCACTTTTTCAGTTAATTTATTTCAAATTCATTTTCCTGTTCCCTTCCCAAGGTTAAAAATCCACTCCTCCTCCCATGGATTTAAGCAGAGTTTAGTTACAGGTTTCAAACCCTGTAGTTTGTGCACTCTAGAACAGGCAAGCTAAATAACCTGACTGCAAAACCATAATTCCTGATGTTAAAAACCCACTTTCCTTGAGCCAGCACTGCTGCATGTCCATCTATCCCTGACTGCACTATTAACTTATAACTCAAGCTATAATAATATTTTTATATCTCAGCAGGCAAGCATTACAGATTTTCAGGTAGCCTTGAAAATTAAAATGAGACGGAAAGCATGAAAATCTAATATATAAATGCATATATTTTATGGTTTTAGTGATAAAAATGTAAATTGGTATCTGTACTATTTTCAAGTGGCAGTTTATTATTTTCCTTGACATTCTGAAGTAATTTTTACCATTTTCTAAGCACATTAAAATCATTGGTTAGTTAAAGTATAGACCACAAAGGCAGGAATTATATGGGAAATGTAGCAGAAAATTAGTAATGCCTTTATCTATGCTTTTATAAACTGGTTTATGAACAGGTAATTTCCAAGTGTAGGTCCAAGGAAGTCAAGAAACAGAGTGCTAGAGGCCAGCTGGCATGAAAAAATATATCATCACTACGAATCCAATAAATAGAGGCAGTAAGAAACTTACTTGCTTCTCTCAAAAAAATTCACAGATGACAAACTATAAAACAGTTAAGTTGCATTGAAACTTACACAGGTTCCCACAAAAATGCATGCAACATGTCAAAGCTCATGCTGCATCCTTCATTTTCTGGGTTTAGAATGAACTCTTGTGAAAACATTAATTATTTTCAGGGTGTATGTTCCCTTTGGAAATTTCAAAAAGAAAAATAATGCCCATGCTCCAGAGTGTTAGCATTCCAACACTCTCAGCAAAACTCAGGTTTCACTTTAAGGTCAGGAGCATCCAGGGAAGATAATCATGACCCCTGCTGTTGTTCTGTCTTGCTGGATACACTATGAATTTTTAAAATGCTGATCAAAGGAGAGAAACTGGAATGGAAAAGAGGAGAGATTTGTTTGTAACTCTGAGACAAAAATGTCTCCAAGGACAGAACCTCAGGTAAACCACAATCATTTGTATTCTGAGCAAATGGCACTAGTTAGTCCAGGCAGACTTATTTTTAAAAATAGCTTAACCAAAAACTGTTTAGCAAAAGTCCAGGCTGAGAAGAATACATCCCTAAAAAGGGCAAGGCCCTTCTGCCAAAATTATGTTACATTTCTACAGTTTGAGTTTGCACTTTTGTTTTAAATTAACAAACACTTTTCAAAGAGTTTAAAAAAAAAATAAATTTCTGAAACAAAACATGCAGGTTGTAGCAGGCCAGAATAATAGTTCTGCAAACAAATTAAAGATTAAAAAAATCTGGTTTTAAGTTATTCAGTTGTGACAAAACCACCACATTTTGCCTAACGATGCAGCAACAGAAAGCCATGTAATATTTCTGAATCAGCAGACCACTGATCTGGAGACATTTAGAGAAAAAATAATACAAACTGGATTAAGTTAAACACATTTATAGGTACTTGTTACAAAATTCTACAAGATGAATGAGCATTTGGGGAATAATCAATTGAATACACATTCCTATTTTCTGCATTCTTCCTGTTGGGGTTTTGATATTGGACCTGATACTGTATGTTGGCAGGAAGGAGGCTGATAAATAAAGTTCTGCTTTCTAAACTGGTATTTTTACCCAAAATATTGAACAGAAACTCTATTACATCATAAAGACAAAGGCTGGAATATCTATTTTGCCTGTCCCAATTGAGCAAGCAGTATTTTATTGGTCAATAAGGCCAAGTCTAAATATATACACAAGGAAATTTAACCACCAAATGCTGGTTTCATTCTCAAATTAAAAAAGAAATCAGTAGAAAGAAGAGGTTTAATATACTGTATTACACAATAATGTAGTGTAGACTATGAACACATTTCAAGGGGAAAAAACCACTATGGTAGTCAAAAGAAGATTGTTTTTCGATTGTATATCCTTTTTTACATATCACACCAATTTTCCTCTTGTTGCCTCCTACCTTTTCCCTTCAGAAGTAAAGTATTTAAGTCTGCAAGCTAAGATGTTTCTTACAAGAGAAATGCTACTTGCAAGGTCACTGCAGAGGTGGGACACTTATAATGCATTTGTATTTTTATCAGGATGTATTTCCTTAGAAGGGTGAACTAAAATGAGCCACAATCAGTCTCAAAAGAAGATGAGCTGTTGTATTTGAGAGGGCTCCTGGCTGCTGTAGCACAATCTAAGAATGAAAAATAATAGTTTGAGGAAAATGTACACTGTTACCTTTTCCTAAAAATTTTACAATCACTTGCCCCCAAGCATATATTTGGAAAAATTTTCATACATAATGATGAACTACAGGGGAAGAGAAAAAACAACTCCACAAACCACAGATAAAACCCACAGAATTTCTTTAGACAGCTGGCTAACTTCCCCCTCCCTCCTATCACATTTACCAGATGTGTCTGCAGGGTAGGAACCTGGGATAATAGTACAAAATGTTCAGGGTTCTGCTAGACAGATGGCAGCAGGTTAAAGTGAAAAACTGAAACAAGTATGAGGTTATGTACAGACCACGTGTGCATGGACAGCTCTGGCAAAACCAGGCATGGCTGCTCTGCTTTTGTATCACTTGCTGAACCTCTGCAAAAACCCAAATTCAGCAGACACCTTTCACTAGAAGGTTTTATTCCATTCCACCCTTAGGAGATGACAGGAGCACAGCCCTTGCTACAGTGTGGCACAGAAGTGAAAAGTAACTTCTATGTCCAAATAGAAGAAACTGTCAGGGAGAGGATTCTGCTTGAGGTGTCACACAATTCCCTTCTCCACTCAATATAGCAGAAAAGCACCCAATTAACCTGTATCAGATCATTGTCACAATTAGCATACTATTTTAAGGTAGGATCTTGTGTTCTTGGCAGCTGAAATGCTCAAGGTGAAGCCCAGCTCTCAGATAAGCAACTTAATATTCCCCAAATTCCCTGTTTCCTATAAGCATCAAAGGCAGTCTTCAGTGATGAAAAGGTAAATGAGTGAAATTAAGAAATTATTCCCTGACCCAGCACACAAACATAAACACCTGGTACAGTAGAGAGCGGGGAATAGCTGTAATTATTATATAGTTGCTAAAGGGAGAAAATTAAGGTAATTTAATCAATAATTTACTGCTATGTATTTCTTGTGAACTATCTCATATCAATCAGCATCAAGGCTTAAGCAACAGGCTCTGAACATTGGTTTTCCCAACAACTATCACCAAAAAACTAATGAAAAAAAGTAATAATTATGTAGTTAAGATTAGTCAAATACATAATTCGTAGAATTTTTAAAAATCTTTAAAATTGTTAGATCATCTAAACAAAACCAGAACTACTGTGTTGCTCTCAGAAAGCAAGCACCTAAAATTGCAGTTTAAACTATAGCAGTTTACAGGTCACTTTGGAAATTACCTGTTTGATCCATAAACCTTCTGTTCCTCTGTGGACAAATTTCTGCTGCCATTAAAAACTGTGATTTGTTTTTCCCTCCTGACTTTGAAATGAATAATCCCAGCTCTACCCTAACAGATTTCCCAAACAAAACTTTGCTGTGAAACAGTGGATCAGTGCAAACATTAACTGGCATGGATCCCAAATCCAGCCTGAAAAGTCCTGGGATTAGACTGTGTCTCCAACATGGTGTTTAGACAATATTTCAACTTAAGATGAGCAGGATCATATGAAACAACAAAAGAAATATGAAAAAAATAAAGTAAAAGGATGAAATATACCTTTTTTTTATTTTAAGCATTTCTAAAATTTACATTTATTGTGTATAATTTTGGAAAACTTTTTCTGTTGTGATCATATATTGGATACAAAAGGACAGCCATTACATGACAAAATGTTGGGATTGTCCAGTACACAAGTACCACCTTTATTTTAGACTGTGTGATACAACCAGCCACAGATACACAGCTGAACAAAATTAATTTTGAATATTAGAAGTAACAAAACAATGGGCAGGGCCAGCAATTAGAAACACAGAGGAAATTGTTTGTTCTAATAAGAAGACACCTATGAAAAACAGCCTAAGAAGTCACCAAGTCAAACAACACCTTAGAAAAAGATAATTTGTTTCCAGATAGTGTTAAGTATTACTGCCAAACTGTCCACTGTTCTGCCAAGGAAACACAGCTATTACTGAGTACTCCCTGTTAGTATGTGAGAGCAGGAGATAAAAATAATATTACAACATAAGGGCCTAAACGCCCCAGTTTTGTATGAGAACTTCATTTAACAAGGAATAAGCCTCAAGCCTTAGTTTTGCAAAAAAGCTCCAAAGGCAAATTGTACAGTAAATCACAAGAGCAAGAAAATATTCATAGAGAAAATTCAAGAGGATATTAAGAATTGTGTTAGGATGAGACCCTTGTGAAAACCCATACCTATTATCAAGGAGATCCCTTTATTTTATGTTGCAAAGGCTTTGAAATACAAAATAATGAAGAAAGGGAAAGAGGTGTCTGCAACCCAGTGAAGAAATCACCACATGAACTATTTGTAGGGACCTAAAGAAAACCTGGGAAAGTCAAATGAGTTGGTAAAAATCGTCTTCCAAATTGCTCTGGAAACAGATGTCATCATGAAAATCTGAGAAAACAACAGCTTTTACTTTGAAGTATCAAAACCTTCAGTTTTCCTGAAGAAATAATAATTAAGCCTTTGTAGGAAAATTTTAGGAAGATAAACAGCTAGGGGTAACATATCCTTATATCAGAACTCACCTGATACTGACAGGATTTATAAGTTTGGGGTTTTTTTAGTAGAACAAACATGAATCTGCCCTCAGACAACCAAATTCTCAATTCAGTTAAGAGGTATAGATTTACCCATGGTTAGATCAAACAGCTAACCCTGGTAAAAATCAGATCCACAGACTCAGGCATCCTGCTCAGAAGCACTGGCTGCCACTCTCTGTATCTGAGACCTGCAAAACTAAAATTTTCACATCTCTTAATGAAAAAAGAGTTTACATCCCCCAACCCCTGTTTTTTCTCTTAGTAAAAAAAGAAACAAATTACAATTTAAGTGCAGTAATCAGATTAAAAACTTATTTTCTGTCACCACAGATTTATGACAACTTCTAATTACTCATTATACCACTTGTGTCAACAAAAATGGAAAATTGATAGATCAGGTTTCAAAAGGTAGATATTGGCATATAGATACATAAACTCCCAATGAAGATCCAAAATGAGATTAAACAAGATTATAGCTATGTAAGAAAAAGCCTTCAAAATCAAATGGAACAAAGAGGTGTCATAGCACTTAAAATCCTAATGTCTGGCCCAGTCTAGGTTAGCCTGGAGATGTCTGCAGCTCTTTTCAGTTTCCTCCTGAATTCCAATTCTTTGTCAGCCTAGCAAATACTCTCAAAAATAGCAGTTTCATTTAGGCTTTTTAGAATGTTCTGTCTCTATTGCTCCTACCACATAGTGTGTGTGAACAACGGGATTCCCTCCTGATGCATTTCTCAGCTCCAAATTAGTTTAATAAATAAGAAGGTCTAGCAGATTATCAAACTGGGCTGCTTTGCAAGGCACAGATTGCTTTTGTCTTTACTTCATCCAGAGGGAACACTTGAGTGTCACAGTTCACATAAACCATTTCTGCAATCTGCTTTTATGCATAAAGGACAAAGCCCAGATCAGGTACTACAGCTCTGCTTCCAAGCACAGCTACAAACTGGATTTACAACTGCTCCCTGCACATGGTAACAGGCTGTGTGCACATTTGCATGCACAAATAAGCTTCCTCGTGTCTTCCACTCATTTCTGAGCTTGCCTGACACTTGCTAATTCTTGTGCAAAGATAATCATGCAGTATCAACAGAAAGCCCAAAGTAATAACTTTGTCTTTCAGCGGGGTTTAAATTAGACTCAGCATTATGTTGTCAAGAGTTACGCCTAATAGTTGAGAAGCAACATGCTCTAAGAACAGTATTCTGGAGCTGGAGCAGAACACAGGGTTTGGATTGGCTGCATTTGTCTATTTTTAAGCAGAAAGACTACAAATATTACACTGAGACTTCCCAGCAGTGACTGGGTGTATTCAGAAAACACACTCACACACTGTCTCTCTCAGCCCATCACACAGGGGCGACCATAAACATCCACAATTTGTCAGTTAAATGAGGAGAGTACTCCTAAGCACATCCTAACACTTTCTTTAGTGGAGTGGCATTTTAGGGAACACTGAGAAATTCTTCTCTTTCAGCACATCAGAAAAGCAAAATGCATTCCTCCAATTTCACTAAGCACTAGGACAACCTTAACCAAGAACAGGCTGAAGGGGACCCGACTCCAGCATTTAACCCAACGTGTCACATACTTACATCTGGCATTTCTGTAGAGCAGAAAAGGGTCCTGGAGCTGGAAATCCAGGTCTTTAGTAATAGGTTCTGTTCGATTTTCCATGCTCAGTCTGTTCATAATTGTGAAACCATGCCTTGGAGAAGCCGATCTGAAAAGGAACGAGTAGAAGTCCCATCAAGGCGAGGAAAAAGGAAATCACAAGGATTTCTTTGTTGTGTAGTGCTCCAAATTCAGTAGTTATTTATTTCTACAAAAATCTAATTCTGTTGCCAGGGAAGTAACAATTGGCTCTTGCAGTTTTGGTAATCCTTTTAATTATGGCAAAGCCCTACATTATGTGTGAGAACGAAACAGACCATCAGCATCACATGATCCAATGCCACCATCTACCCCTACAGCTTCTCACTGGAGTAGAAAACAGCAATTAAAACAAGACAGAGCAGGCCAAGTTCTCAGCACTCAGACTAACAACTGCAGACACTAACAGTCATCACAGAGAGAATTTTCTGTAACACCTAAAATGCAAGGATAAAAGTGACCATGTGAGAAACTGAAACAGGCTGCCCCAGAGCAGCTGTGAATCCTCCCCCATCCCTGAATGCTCCCTGATAAATGATGAACCTAAACCATGCTATGACTAAATCATTATCTCCTTCATGGAGATTACTCTTCAAGTCATTTAGATAAAAGTGTTAAACCTGTCATGATCCTGACAGGAGACACTCCTTTCAAACCAAGTTTGGCAATAAAGGAAAAGATGAAGGCTAAACATTTGGGAAAAGTGCCACCTCTGCTTAATTGCTGGTGTGTGGATTTCTCTGTGAAACCAAAACACAGGAACCTGCATTACAGCATTGGAGTCAACCAAAAAATAAACAAAAGGGAAATCCTTGACAAGAACCCTTGTTTGCAAGGGTAAATATTTCACTTAAAACAAACAAACAGTCCACTTCCACTGGTGTTCACCCAGTTGGAAATCTGACTTTTTGACCATTCCTCAAATTCACAAAGATAAGCTGGGCAGTGAATAAGTCAGCCCAAATAAAATGGTAACACTATTTTACATTGTGACTTAAGGTAATGAGAAAAAACAAAGGCAGCACCAGTGGACTCCAACTGTCTGCTGGCAATGTCTTTCCCATAGGACTTCATCAATTTGTTTGAAGTCACAGAAAGTTAAAGTTAAAACTGATGATGAGGGCAATGCACGATGTTACTCACAGTTCACAACCTGTTCCATGCTGCTGCCTAAAGTGCAGCCAGGCAGCAGCCTGTGCCCTAAATGAAAACTTCCTCAGGCAACAGAAACAGCAGTGAAAATAACAAATACCAGAAGGACCAGGTTTCACGTTGTCGGTTTTTGAGCTTTGAAACAAACACACCAGGAAATACTGCTTCTGCTTGGCAGCACACAAGTCACCACATCCACCCAGTGCCAGCACAACCAAGGGCTCTGCTTTCCTCCCCTGGTGGTAATTTTACAGCATCAGATCCCCACTTACCTCAGAACAGCTTAGGAAAATTACTGTTGACCATTGCCACTGCTGGTACAGGAGAGCTGCAAAGACTGAAACCAGGGTTCCCACTTCCCACAAAGCTCACAGGCTCTTTCTTGGGCCTCTCTGTCACCTCACACACTTCTCAAAACCATCTCTTGCTTTCTCAGCTCTCCTACCAAACCCTCTTTGATATAAAAGCTGAAAAAGTAACATTCTGCTTTGGTGTTACACCTCAGCAGAGTCAGCAAGACTTGCTGACTGTGTAACTTTCTGATTTTAACAGCAGTCACAGAGAAATGCTGGGGCACTGGTATGGAAACCCCGGCCCAGGTCAGGCTTCACAACAGAACAGACACATGTTCTAGCACAAATGGTGCAAAAAATGATGCTCTGAAAGCCACAGCCAGAGTTGCTGCTGCTAAAAGAATGAAAACCACCCAAAATGTTGGATGAAATACACATGAAAAATGAACAGACACAAATAATATGAAAATTCTCCAAGTAGGGGGACTCAATATTTCAAAAGCTCTGCCGTTCCCTTCCTTTAAGCAATATCATTATTTATTTCACTCTTTTTTTTGTTCACACACTTTTAAACTGCAAATCCTATTTAAATCAACACAAAAGATTTCTACAGTTTACCCATACTGACATTTAAATCACATTTGGAAGTCTTATCAAAATACAAGGTCATGTCTCCTTCAGAGTGTTTTCTTTCCCACATATGCTTCTGGCAGTTTCAGTTTCTTTTCACCCTCAAACATAAGAGGAGCATTTTATTTCATTCAGCCATGCTCCATCCCAGCCAGCTTTTCCACATCCACAGATTTCACCTGTAGGTGTCAAAGTGCAGCGTCCTCACCTTGTGTAAACAAACAGCGTTCCCTCCACATCCGTCTTCTCCTGAGGAAAAGGAACATTAGGCAAGTTGAAAACAGGGCAGTGTTTTGCTTGCCATCAGTGAGCCCCCTTTTCTCTGTTTTACCAGCACCATTCTTACCCAAGCCAGGAAAAAAATAACTAAACCAAATTTCATGGGCTGGTGATGAGAGGCTGGAGCTAGCACAGGTCACTACGCAGCATTCCAGGCTACACCTGAGCACAGCACACAGGCAACAGGCAGAGACAGGAGTTTTCAATGGGCACCTGCCCTCAGGGGTGATGTTTGGCACAGAAATGGGGGGAAAACGACACAAAAGGCAGATTGGGCAGGTTCCTCAAACACAGGCCCTGAGTCTCACTGTTACAGCCAGCCAAGAACCACCTGCCAAGAGCTTGAATGTTGTTACCTAGAGTTTCCCCAAGGGAATTACACTTGTACAACAATGCTTTTAGCACTGGCAACTCCACCAGGCTTTTGCACATGTCTGGGTTCTATTATAGGTGATGGAAGGGCAGAGGAGCACCTGAGGTCCAGAGCCTTAAACCCCAGCCCTAGGTTAAATCCCAGCCTTCCATGGCCTTGGGATAAAAACCGGACCTGGGTTGAATTCCAGCCTCCACAGCCCTGGGCTAAACCCCAACCTTCCATCACCTTGGGATAAAAACTGGACCTGGGTTAAATTCCACCCTTCCATCACCTTGGGATAAAAACTGGACCTGGGTTAAACCCCAGCCCTGGGTAAAACCCCAGTCTTCCATGGTCTTGGACTAAACCCCAGCCTCCACAGCCCTAGCCCAAACCCCAACCTACACTGCCCCAGATTAAACCCCAGCCTCCCACAGCCCGAAGTCAAACCCTTCCCTCTCACAGCTCCGGCTCCAACCCCGGGCTCCGCCGCAGGTGTGGGAACTCCCCGAGCTCCATTCCCGGCCACCGGGGGCTCCTCACGGCGTTCCCAGGCTGTCCGTGCGGGACACACCGGGTGTCACCGCCACACCCTCACACCTGCCCGCTGGGCGGGGCGTGGCGAGTGAGGCCCCGCCCCCAAACCGGGGCGCGCGCGCGGAGTGGGCGTGTCGGGGGCGCGCGGGGTGGGCGTGTCGGGGGCGCGCGGGGTGGGCGTGTCGGGGGCGCGCGCGCGCGCGTACCCACTGGCTGGCGCGGTGGCCGAAGGTGTAGAGCGCCACCTGGCTGGCCACGTCCACGATGCCGCTGATGTAGGGGTCGTGCTGTCGCAGCGCCGCCAGGCTGATGTCCAGCCCCCGGCCCAGCGCCGCCGCCATCTTGCGCCCGCCGCGCAGCCCCCGCCAATCCACCGCCGAGCCGCGCCGCCCCGCGAGCAGCCGCCGCAATCGAGCGCCGAGCGGCGGGCGGCCGTGAGGGGCGGGCCGGGGACGGCCGCGCGCAGGGCGGCTGGCCGTATCGGCAGCAGCGCGGAAAGGCTAAAATTGCTTTAACCATTGGCGCTGCAGTTAGTTATTCCGTACACACTACGCGTGGGAGCAGAATTGCAAATCCCGCCGTGCCCAAGAGCGCTGTCCCGTTCGTGTGCGGGCTAAAATCTCCAGAGAGTCTCATAAAGTTCAGCAGGAGCCACCCTGCAGACAAACACCTGCCTGCCCAGAGCCCGAGCCCTCAGCTTCATCTGGGGCTGCTTACAGTTGGGATGAAAGCAGCCAGCTTTCGTTTTAGTGCACAGAAAGAGTGTTTTAATTACAGCAACACATGAAACTGTAACTGTCTGACCCTAAACCCATGAAGGAACCTGCAGCGAGTAATAAATTACTAAAGACTAAAATTTTAGTGTCAGTTTTAACCATTAGGGCTGGAGTTAAGAAGTGGTCTCAGAGCATGACTCAGAATTTCAACTTTGGAGCATGAGGGAAGTATTCCCGTGAAAAGCCACTGCGAGCCTTAATAAACGTGGGCTGAAAAGACTACATATTTCGAATTATTTGAAATAATAATGAAGCACAACTTCAGCGGCGCCCAGCCACGGGATGAGGAGCCCTGAGTACAAATTAAAACACCAGGAGTTCCACCTCAGCTTGAAGAACTTCACACTGAGGGTGGCAGGGTGGCCATGGAGAGACACAACCCTCCTGTGGATATATTTACACAGAAATATATCTATATATATATCTGAAACCTAAACAAGCATACTATAATATGCATATGTTATATGTTATACAAACAGCGAGCAACAGATGGACAAGACCAAGGATTCAGTTGCCATGTTTTCCCGTCAGACACGCATATTTATTATTAATCTATTGGTACCGACAGTTTACAGCAAATACAGGAGCTTTATGAGGTATGCAGATAAGCTCATTTTGCTTAGATAGAGCAAATTATTTTTACTTCATCACCTCAGCCTGCTGCAGCCATTCTGGAGGCAGTCTCCACCTTCCCTGTACAGGAGCAATAGGGTGATATATTTACTTCCAGAGAAAAGGATATGCCCTGGAAAAACTGAGGTGGTGGTAGTGGATGCTGTCTTAATTGTTTGCAGTATTACTGACACAACATTTTCAAAAGGACAGTAGCTGGGCAGAGGGGATGAGGTCTGCTATTGTGTTTTCTTCTCTTCTTCTCCAGGCCAGATGGATTCAGTGAGCAGTAGCATCTCTTCCAAGAGCACCTGGGCAAGCCTAGATAAAAAACTCCCATCCTGTGACCTGAGGATAGGAGAGACTTCAGAGACAGTAAGCTGGGAATTCACAGAATTAAATGTAGGGATAGTGAGTGGAGTTAGGAGTGGCCCTGTTGTCAAAAAGGACAGGAAGAATGGCTGGTTTTTAGGGCTTAGGAGAGACTCTGTAGGTTTTATTGTAACCCAGAAGGCCACCAAAAATTGCATCACTGAGAATGAGGACCTACAGCTTGCTCTGCGAGCATCTATTAGGAGAGGAGACATCTGAACATACTCTGGTTATAATCTGTCTCACACTCACTTCCTCCTTGTCTAAAGCCACCTCGTTTCATTGGGGGCTGTGATGGAATACAGCTTTAGAGTGTAGAATTCTGTAAGTGATTTTTGTGACACTTGTGGTAGGAAAATGCCTCTAAGCAGTTCCACTGCAAAGCTCTGGCTGACCTACAGATCCTGTAACAGCAGGAGAGACACATGGGCTCGTGGTGGGCAAACTGCTGTCCTTGCTCTGGGCATGACCAGAGTAGAAAGGCAAAAAAATAAGGAAAAAGCTGTAAATAGGAAAGATAAGTCAGCTGTTGCTTAAATAGTTAACAGATGCACGTTAGCACATTAGCTTCTTTTTGCTAATTTTTTTTCAGTCTTTTTTTGTTAGTAATTCATTACTTGCTGCAGGTTCCTTTTCAAGTCACAGTTTCCAGACACCTTTAAGCACATTCCTCCTCATGTGTTGGGGCTTCTCTTTACCATCATCTTCAATTCTTTGGCAATTCTTCTGCTTCCACTTCCAAAGTCCAAACTTGTCACCAAGGCTTAGAAGTGTAAAACTCTTAGAGTCCCATTCCTTGACTTTTCCTTTACAGATGCTTTTCCTGCCTCCAACAATAATACTGTAACAAAAGGTGTCCTGCTTTCTCTCATTATTTTTTAATTTCTTTTTTTTTTCCCCTTCAAATCTCTCAAAGCAGACCTTTCAGATGTTCTGGCTGTGTGTTTCTGTTTGTAGCTGCTTTTTACCACCTCCCTCCCAGGTCTCTGTGCCCCTTTCTCACACAGCTGGACAGACAGTTCCTAACATTTGTGTTTTGAGTCAGCAAACCTGTCAAGCTTCTGATCAGGCCTTTTTATATTTTCTGTTACACTCTGAGGTACCTTCAGCTGGTTCCAGCTGTTTTCCTGCATAAGTGGAATGTAATTGCTCCTTCCATTTAGCCTGAAGTAAATATACTTAATAAAGCCATTAGTTCTGCCCTGCTTTATGGGATCACTTGATAGCAGACTGAAAATTTTCCAATGAAACAAGGCGCTGTTAAGAAGAGAAACACTGAATTCTCACTGCATCTAAAAACTTAAGGATGTTTTAGCAAAAATGTCACAGCTTAAAAACATTGATTCTTTAAACTATGGTTCTTTTTCTTACAGTCAGTAGTTCATGATAACTGTAAAATTGAATCGGAACGATTTTGCTGTAATTTTGTTTATGAAACAAAGCCATTTTCTAGCTTTCAAAATGTCATCATTTCATGAAGTATATAATTAGAATGTCACTTTTTTGTCTTCTACCTACCTGGATACTGTTTTGTTAAAAAACCCCAAACCTCATCTTGCTTTTGATATGGCATGAAATGGATTTTGTGTAGGTAATATTCGGGCCAATTTAAGGCAAAATCCATGCAGCACGACATTTTAAAATTAATAACAGATGTGGAGATGGTTAGGCCAAACCTTTACACGAGGGTTGTTCAAGCAGTTATTAAACCTTCACATTCAAGAATCTGTGACACTTTTAAAGATTCAGGCATGCTTCCTCCTGCAAATTATTGTCACTGAGGGAGTGATTTTGTGTGGATTTATTTGGGGGCGCTGCTGAGGATGTGCAAGCCCTGCCCCAGCTCCCAGGGTTCGGTCCTGGCACCTGGGATCTGGCCTGGCACAGGTGTGTGCGTGGCCTCAGTGTGAACCAGGCAGATGGGGGAAATGAAGTGTGTGAGAAACAAGTGTTCACAGCCCTGCTGAGCTCACAGCCTCCCCTGGCTGCCTGCCTACCTGCCCACACTCGCTCCTCCCTCGGAGCTGCACCTTCTTCTGATAAACAGCAGAAATCACTCGAGCCACCATAGTGCTGAGCACCCTGTTTGCTTCTCTTCCTCTTCTCCAGCCCCTTTGGAGCTGTTATTGCATGGTAGTTGTCTTTTCCTTTTTATTCCTTCCCAAAGGCTGCCACGTTTTTCTCTTCTCACTCTGACTGGTGGCACCTCTGCTGCTCCTGTTTGAGGAGAGAGTGCTGAGGCAGCTCTCCTGAGTTCCTCTTACTCATCCAGGGCCACTTAAACACCCTGGATTTAAATGCCACTTAAATTTGGGTGATGCTTTTCAGCATGCTGCTTTCCTGGGAGCAGCAGGTTGCTCTGGTGGAGCCAGAATGATCCAGCAAGGCTTGATTACCCATGCTCCACATATTCCTGGGCATGTGCCTTCAGTGCTGCAGCATGGTAACTCTCCCTTTTTAGGAATCTGTGCTTTGTGCTGGAGTCTGGCTGCATCCCTTCCCAGGCACAACTGAAGTATGTGGGGTTTTCAGCCCCTCTCCCCCTTTGGGAGCCAGTGCTTTGTCCTGGAGTCTGGCTGCATCCCTTCCCAGGCTCCAATAATTTGTAATATGTGGTCTTTTCAGCCCACATTTATTAAGGCTCGCAGTGGCTTTGCACAGGAATACTTTCCTCATGCTCGAAAGTTGAAATTCTCAGTTGTGCTCTGAGACCACTTCTTAACTCCAGCCCTAATGGTTAGAACAATTTCAGTCTTTTTGTTAGTAATTCATTACTTGCTGCAGGTTCCTTCATGAGTATGGGGTCAGACTGTTACTATATGGAATAATTAACTATAATTTACTGTGATTTTCAGTTGAGGGTTGCATTTTTCCTGCATGTAAGACTCTGGGTTTTTACCAAAGGACTTTTTTGTTTGTTTGTTTTTTTTCCCCTTTGACTGACTGACAGGAAAATATAAATCTTTACCTCAATTTTTTCTATGCATTTATTTGCAAGGTACTGAGCTTTACATTTTTATGGGCCCAGTTTCTGCCAGTGGCTTAGCTTGAGGAGAGCTAGAGGAAAGTTACTATCATTAGTAGAGCTGCATTTTTCCTTTCTCACTTCCTATGTACATATTTTAATTGTGGAGAATTCTTTTTGATTTACCTTCAGTCACTTTTCAGAGGGCATAACCTGTGCTGCAAAAACAAATTTAACACCAGGAAAAGACTTCAGGAGGAGGAAGGGCCACTCTATACCAATATAATTGCATTGAATTCTAGTGTTATTCAGAAAAAGAAAAAAATGTTCCTTGTGTACATTTAATTAGGAAAAAGTTTTCTTTTTATCAGTGTTAGATTTTCAAAGTTTTAAGTGTCTGTATGGTTTCACTGTCTTGTCTTTAGATAAGCAGAAATGAGAATATGATAAGCCTAAGGAAGATGTGTGGAATATTTTGTGTGTGGAATAGTTTTCCTGATGGTGTTGTCTTTATCCCCAAAATTTGCCTGACTTCTATAGCTATGCATTTGTGAGTATGATTCTGTTAGATCTCTTCATAAAATTCTAGATTTCATCCTCCAGTCTCTCTCTAATGCTGATAATATTCCAAACATTTATTTTTGATTTCCCTGCTATAGCAAAGAAAAAATACTGTCAAAACTTGCAGAAGGCTTTTTCCTTCTTCTTTATTTATTTAATGTAGCAGAATTCACTAAGTGCAGTAACATTTCTCATAAGGTTTAACTTTGCAAATTCCTTTACTTCCACCCCCATGCTACTTTAATTACAGTTAAAATTTAACACTTGATTTTATCCTGAGAATGCAACCATTTGGAGCCAGTATGTGATTTTTTTTTTTTCTCCCCTGTGATTTTGTTTCCACAACTGTCTGTGCTAAAGTTCAATAAAATATTATTGATAGCCATTACCTCACTGCTGTCCTGATAAAATGACAGAAACTGTTTTGAGCCATCATTTTCATTCTTCACTGGGTTGATTGGCTAGACAAACCACCAAAATACTGAAGAGCATCAGCCAGTCCTGCTATTTCCCAAAGGTTAATAAGGTGCAGTAGCAATTATATCTTCCCCAAATAATACCTTTTCAACCACATCTCTCTGGTAATCACCATTTAATCTGGCAGAATCAAACACCTGTTGCTCTAAAAGAGGCATTTTCCAACCAGCTACAGAGAAGATGCCCCTATTTAATTATTTCCTAGTATGGAAACTTTCATTAGATAATTACATGAAGTCAGGACCTTATTTTTCCGCCTCACCTGGCAGAGCAGCTCTTGCCCTGTGAAAGGAATGGAGCCATCACAGAGAAACTCACAGTGCTGGGGAGCTGTGCCTGTGCTGCCAAAATATCTTTTTATGAGTGCTGAGCATTTCCATCAGCTTTTGTTTGACCTGACTGAGGAAGGAGAAGGAGAAACTCTGAATAACTTTATACTTTTAGCTGTTACAGTGTTACTTTCTGAAGAGAATTTGTGTTATTTCCTTCAAAAGGGGTAGAAGTCATGGGTTTTGTTGTTGTGTTTGTTTTTTTAATGAAGAATGTTGATGTTTGTTAAAGACTTATGCAGCATTTCATAGCTTTAGATATAAGAGAATGAAGAGTGTTGCAACAATATTGAATTTCAGAGAGCAGATAAATATAAGGAATATAAAATATAAATATATTGGTTCCTTCCTTAAAGAAACCAAGCAAATAAAGTGACATTTCTATCTTAAATATTCCCCCAATGCTTTTGTATCTTTGCTATGGATATTGCTGTGGGGAGATTCTTGTGCTGCTAATGGCTCAGTTCTGCTCCTCCAGGTGGGCAGAGCTGCTCTCACAAATGCCCCTTCTGTAGTTAAAAGTTAGCCTTAAAAGCAATTTTAACTGTCCTTTAAGGTAAGCTCACCTAATCTCTAATAGCATGATTTTGGCACAACCCCTTAGGTGATCATTTTTATTTGTTACTGGCTTTATTTGGATAGAAAATATGAAGAAAAGATTTGTTTTAAGGTAAGCTTCCTTTCAAATTGAAAATTGACTTTTTCCCCCCCTTTTTTATGCAACATGTTGCAATAAGGATCCGCAATTACCTCTGTGTTTTAAATGCAATTACTTGCAGCTTCCTGAAGAGTAAAAAAAAATATTCCATTTTTATTTTAAACCTATATTTTGGTCATTATTTGTGTTCCTTTCGGGTTTGTGGGTGTGAGAAGAGAGTCCTGGGTAGAAAAAGGAGTTCAGATTTGTGTAACTGAACCAGAAAACAAAACTTGGTAACATTTGAAGTGTTGCCCTTGGAAACAATAAATGCAGTCTATCCCTGGTTTTCAGAAGGGTTGGATTTAGGCAAAGGCACCTTCCATCAGGCAGCCAATACAAGATTTAAGCACTTCTGAATGAGATTTTGAAGTGGAAACTAAAGGTATTAGCACCACAAACCTCCAGTGAGTGTCTGAGTCTGGGTTTATTACAGTTGTGTGAATTTGTTTCCCTCGGTGGATTCTGAGAGCTGCAAAGGCATTTGGCTGTCCCTCTCTTGCAATCTGATTTTGTCATTTTCTGGTGATGCTGTGCTGCTTCTTCTGTCAGATTAAATTTACAGGCATATTACCTCGCCTGACAGAAACATGAACTGCATGGATTTTTCAAAGGAAAGCTTCCATAAGGAGTAACAGGACAGGGTTTGGAATTTTTTTCTTTTTCTTTTTTTTTTTTTTTTTTTTCTCTTATTTTTCATGCTGGTTTGCCCAAATTAGTTAATTTCATTATCATCCTAAATTAATCTTATAATGTTGAGCTGAGCTTGCTTTCTTATCTACAATGAAATTGCTGTGTCATCGAAGCACTAGTTAACCTACCAAAATTAAAATTAAATCAGGTTCAGGGCATTTTTGTTGGGGGTTTTTGTTGTTTACTTTTTGACTAGAAGGAAAGATCCTTCTGCAGCTGTTTTAGATGGCTTCTGAGGGGGTTCTGTTATTAAAATTCAGCTAATACTGCATTTCATGGTGCTCTCAGAATTGCAGGATTTGGGTTGAAAGGGGCATCTTTCCATCATCTGTTACAATCTTTATATATCTGTTAGAATCAAGATGATTGTGAAGGGGAGGCGAGGGTTGGAAGAAAACTCCTGAGGGTGTTGTGTCACTGTTGGTGGCACACAGGAACACCCAGACTGGGCAGGTGGGATACACAAATCCCAGCTGGTGTCACCAGGGGATGGAAGGACCAGGAACCTTGGGATGGAGGAGGCAGGGCTGAAGCAGAACGAGGTGGAGAGGAAGGCAGGGTGGGCACACAGGCAAAACTGAAGGAGGTTTGTCCCCAGAACGAGACAGCTGCTAGGAACAAAATGAAATGGGCAGGACAGAGCTGTGTGGGTCTGCAGGAGAATTCAGGACATGGAGAAAGAGGAATGTTTTGATGGAAGGAAATGCTGAGCACCAGGATGGGTGAACACTGTGCTGTCATTACCAAGAACTGTCCTTCTGCCACCAGCATTTTTGAGGTCGTTTTAATTGCTGGTTGTGACCTAATTGGAAGTGGCTGCAGCTCCAGAGCAGAACCTACAGAGTCTCCCCTCACGCAGCACTGAGCAATTGGAAAGCAGACACAGCGTCACATAGATTTTCTGTCTCTTTGTCTCTGAGGGCTTTCTGAGGGATACAGACCAACAGGCATTTTCTCTCCAGCAAGAAAGAGATGTAGACTTAACAATTGTAGGAGAAGTTGATTGACCATCAAGAAAAACGTTGTGATGATTGAGGAAGCATTTATGAAATGATAAAGCCTGCTAGAAAGCATCTCTGTTTTCCCTACTACTTGGCAACAGTTGCCACAAGACGTAGAAGCCCTCTGTACAGTTCCAAGAGAGATGATGCGGTCTAACATTTTCAAATGTCTAAGTATCATTAACTCCAGCTGACAAATAGCAGTTCCATTTTATCCTAAAAATCGTACTTATCCTAAAAGTATGTCAATAGAGACTGTGGTTTGAAATGTGGTTTAGGATACAGAGGGAGGAAAAGGCGTGGGGCACTATTTTTAACATTCTATCTTCGATATTGCTGTTTGCAAAAATTATATAAACCAAGCTGTTTTGTCTGAGCTTTGGGTAGTGCATGTCTGTGTGATTGTATGCTAAAAAACCTCGGGCCCAAAACGAGGGACAGGCTCATTTTACTTACCACTAGATATTTCAAGCAATGAAATGATGTAAAGCTGCTCTGAAGTTTGATTTCCTCTTATCTGCATTAATCCCATCAGTGATGACTCCATTTTCTTTCAGTGTAAGTGAGTAAGATTGTCTGACTTATGGGTTTTTCCTTTCACATGGCAAATCTGTCTTGCTGTACTAGGAGAGAATGATAACCATGTTAGTTTTGTAGTTGCATTGGTTCTGAGCTGCCCTGTGGTACTGAGGAATGTGATCTTTGTTCTGTGAATGAGAATACTGTACTGCAACTGCTGTAGCAACAAGAAAAGGATTCCAAATTTGCCTTTTCTGTAAAAGTGGTTCTGAACAGATCCTTTGGCTTAAGCTAAAGTGGTAGCAACAGCAGTGGAGATTCCACAACATTTCTGGGCAACCTATTCCAGTGTTTTATTACAATAATAATAATAATAATAATAATTTCTATGTGTCTAAGTGGAATTTTCTCCTTTATGGCTTGTCTGCTGCCTCTCATCCTTTTGCTGTGGACCTCTGATAAGAGGCAGGCACCATCTGCTCCTTACCCTCCTCTTGAACACCTGAAGAGAGAAAAAAGCTCTATCTCAGTCATCTCTTCTTCAAGCTTAGCAAGCCCAGTTCTCTCTTGCCACAGAATGGTCAGGTGTGTGTGGCACTGTGTGCCTCTGGTGATTCCAAGCTGGCTGTTCCTTTTTTAGCCTTTGTCTGCTCGGATATGGCTTCTAGGATGACTCCACGATCTTTCCAGGAACTGAAGTTAGCTTGACTGCCCTACAGGAGGAGCTCCCCTGCTCCTCCTTCTTGGTGTTTGTCTTGCTGTCCATCAAAAGCCTCACCTGGCGGTCATGGCCTTTCAAAAATGAGAGGACAACTTCACAGTGCCATTGGCCACCTTTCTGCACCCCTGCAGATACAGCTCCTGCTGTTCCAAGGATTTGGGTATGTCCAACTGGTTTAAGTGCACCACTCCCAGAGACTGACCCAGGGCTTGGAGACTCTGAAGGCCTAAATACAGACCTGGCCAGGAGATAAACCCCTTCCCCACAAAAAAAAACCCAAACATCCCTCCCCATCCCAAAAAAAATAAAAACCAGTGGAAGATGTGAGGCAAACGATTCATTGAGTACCTGAGCCCTATCCATGTCCTTTGCCAGTGTTTTTCCTGCCAGACTGAGCAAGGGGGCCATATCCTTCCCAGCCTTCCCTTTGCTGCCAATGTATTTACAGGAACCCTTCTTCCCTTTAATCTCTCCATTTTCCCAGCTGCATCTGAGCTTTGGCCTTGGCCTTCCAGCTCCACGTTCTTGAGCTGAGATGGGAGCTCCCTGTTCACCCATGCTGGCTGCTGCCCTCCTGAGCTGTTCCTGTGTGCTCACAAGGGGGTCCATGAGGACCAGCCATGTGTCCTGGGTGACTGAGCCCTGCAGGGCAGTGTTCTGTGGGATACCCCCCAGCCCACTCCTAAACAAACCGAAATAGAGCCCAAATTCCAAAGCTGTGACTCCAATACTCCTCTTGCTCAGTTTTTTCCAGGATGCTGAACTGCAGAATGCTGTGTTTGCTGCAGCCCTGCTGACCTTGACCTTCACATCTTCACCCTCATCCTTTTTTTATGAATAGCAGGCTGAATGCCTCTCCTAGTCATCTTCTTGATAAGCCACATCAAGAAATTGTCATCAACATATTAGCATGATTATTCATGAGAAGGAATTGATTTCATGAAGTGTCTAGTTCAAAATTACAGACTAAAGAAGTTTGAATAAGTTTCCCAAACTACTGGGTAATTATCCAAACAGAACCATTTAAAGCTCTTCCACTCCTTGTATTAATAGGAGCTACAATATTCCCATGCTGACTATGAGAGGAAAAATCAATATCAGCAAACGTACATTCATATTGATTTATCTTCCCTTTTGGTTTTCTAATTTAGTAAAGGCTACTAATGCAACATTACATAAAGATTCTCAGGAGAGTGAAAAGGCTAATAGGAGCAGGTATTGCTGTTTGTTCTGGGGAAGTGAACTGACTGTACTGTTCAGTCAATTGCTGCCCAACTCTGATACATGGACTTTAGAGCTGTGTATCAGCATCATTCCAGGCAAAGGGATTAGGAGGAGCCATCACTTTAACTTTTTGGGATGCAGGCCCAGCACACTGTTAGGAATTTTGAATGTCCTCGTGTACATGTACAGAGAAGTTAGTAACCTTTGTTAAATTAGGTTAGAAAAGGGTTTTCACATCGTGTCCAATTTTTATGCTGTATTTGATTTTTAATGCATTATTTCATGTCTTGTATGAGGAAAAAGGAATGCCTTATGAAAAGAATCATTTTGTTTCAGTTAATCATTCTAAACAAAGCAAAGGGAAGCAAATGAGGGGAGGAAATTTCCTATGATTTGAAAAACTGAAGTTTTGTCATCTGAAGTATTTTTCATCACTTTTCTGATGTCCAGAGCATCAGAAAGTTGTCATATGGGAAAATGAGTCAGGTAAACACCTGTATGCTACATCCTCAGAGATTAAATGGGGATGTGATACAATACAAGCATGTCTCAACTGGTATAAAACTTCAGAAAAAAAACCTTTTAGTTAAAAAAATTACTCCTTGCAATGTTACAAATGTGGAAGTGCAACAGGTTATGAAATGGGAAGAGCATTCTCTGAGTTCTTGCTGTGCACCATCAATAGGCAAAGGCTCATGACTGGAAGTTTTCCACGTGCTTGGGTTTTTGGTTTGTTTTTTTTTTTTTTTTCCCTCCCCTTTTTGAGGATAGGGCGCTTATGAGGACACTGTCAAAAAGTAGGACATTTCCTTATCCTACCAAAGGACAAGGAAAACAACAGATTACTGAAAAATAAGACAGAATAATTAGGTCATTGAAGGTCTGGGCTCATAGAGGTATTTAGTGTCCCAGAAGAACAGCTGAAAAGCTGCAGCTGAAAAATCACATTTTGAGGATGACTGTAAAAGTTGAGTTCTGTCTTCCAAGGCCCAAATTCCTAATTTTTTTTTTCAACTTTTATTGAATTTGGCCATCAAGGCATTCTGTTAGAGCAGTAAATGCAAGAACAGCTTTTGTCCCACTTTAATGAATGGAAAATTAATTTCCCTTAGTCACCTTCATTGAACTGTCAACAGGTTCTTGTCTATGAAGGAGGGCTCCAGCTTGATTTGGAGTCCCAAATGACAGGGTGGCTGTCTCCAAATGGCCATGGCATCACAGCTGGGAAAACTCTGCTCAGTTTCCTATTGTCCATCAGCAAAGACTGTGACTCCTGTGAGTGCTTCCCTGTGGAGATCTGCCTTTTTTCCAGGGGAAGGGGTTTCACTGCAAATCCAACCTCTTTACTCAGTCTTTTAGTTCCAAAGGTAGAGAAGATAAATCTGTATCACAGCAGGAAGGTATTCCAGGGCTTCTGTCAGGAAGTAGTACTTGAACATAGCGTAAATATTTTAATTCTGTGGAAACAGAGTGATGGTGTTACTCACAGAGCCTTAATTCTTGTGTCATTCACAGTCTTTGGGACATCACTCTCTTGTTATACACCTCCTGGAACACATGCTCTCACCCACCCCCAAATTTGAATACAGAAGATGGTTTTACTGCACAGTTTATTAGAACAGCTGAAACATTTCAATTTATAGCCTTTATTTTACTGTTTGGAACAACAGGATAACTGATAACAACTCTAGGTGATCATACTCTTATTTCTGAGGAGAAAACAGGGGCTACACAGGGGTTACACCTGCTCTACACAGGAGAGTGGAGAGATCCAGGGATGAAGTCCCAGTTGGTTTTTAAGTTCAGAGCTTGTGATCTGGGATGGTTCTGGCCCTGTTCTTGTTCTTTTTCCATACTGAGCATATGGAAGTCACAATTCTTTCATGGAACTTTAACTCGACGAGATTCAAGTCATGTACATGACAGAAGGCCTTGAAATCTGGGCAATTTTGCTTGTCAGATTGCAAGTCCTGGCTCTGAAAACATTTATTACCCATTTTCATTGGGAATTTCTAGTGTGTGAGATTTTGAATGTTGTAGGATAAAGCACTTCTTACCCTTCTTTTAAAAATGACTGATTTGGGTATTTTTTCTCTCCAGAAACTTGCAGAATAAATTCAACCTCCACCCTGAGAAATTTCAATCCAAACAGTTAAAAACTTTATTATCCAGAACTGAAAAGAATGCCTTGTAGTAATGCTGTATTTATGTTGTGTTGAAGAGGGGTTATTTTTAAATGAAAACCAAACTGCAGGGTACCATTTAGTAGCACTGTAGTTCACGTGGATTTTCAGTTCTTTCATTACAAGGTCTCAAACAGCTTCACAAATACCTCAGTGAGATGCAGAAATACTATATTCATCTTAATTTTAAATAAAAAATAGGGTGGGAATGGCTGCATTTGGTCAGTGTGAGTGAAGAAGCAACACATGTTCAAGGTTAGAGATGAAATAATTTACCAAATCCTTCCTGTTAACCTTTGGAGCTGCAGATTTAGGGAATACTTTGTAGTTCCATTTTTGTTTAGGATGCCTAAGGTGAGTGTGGCCCTGTGACTTCAGTAGCTTTTAGGTCCCTTACTGTTTGCACAGCCACAAAAAAACTTGTTTAGTGGCAAGAATTTATGTGTTTTTTTACCAGGTGATGCCTGGGCATGTCATGATAAGTGAATCAAGTATTTAAATACTCACTTCTATCATTTTGGTCTGGCCAGGGCAAAACCACAATCACCTGTGATGTCTGATCTGGAAAAATGCTTCTCAAGGCAAAGATTGGAAACAATTATGGGTAATTTCTAATAGAAGACTCTCTTGGTTCCCTTTCTGTAAAGAGAGTTTATTTGCTGTAAGTTAAATGGGAACTCTCCAGAAAAAAAATTCGAGAGGAAAAATTTTAATGTGTTTTAGCTGTCAGCCTGTAGCTTTTAGAAATATTTTTTAAAAAATCCATACTGGTACTGTTCATTTACATTTTGCTTTGGATTCTTATGACAATGACCAGTGTCATTCTGCATTTAAAATCATTTTTACCTTCTAGTTCTAATGCACTAATGGCCTGTAGTCTATCTTGTGTAGCTTGGTGAGGTCATTATCCTCTTTACACTCACAGGTTTGCTCATATTAATGAAATACCTCTGAAGATACTTAATGTATCATGCATGGACAATTTTCTGCTGATGAAAAAATAATGAGAATTATTTTTTTTTCAGAGATATTTCCAGTATTTATCAAGTTGGCCAGTCGAAATATCGACAGTGTTGTATGTAAATGACATTGTTTCCCTCACTAAGAATTTAAGGCCATGCCAAGTGTGGGGTTTTTTTTCTGTAAGCTTCAATAATAAATTATTCTGCACTTACAAATCTACTCTTCCTTAGCTGGGAGCACAGCAGCTTCCACAGTGACACAGGAAGGAAAAGGTGGGGAGATGTCAGTACAAACATCCTTACTGACCCTGTCTACTGGCTGGGAAGAAAAGAGTGGAGGGGTTTTTTTTTTGGCTAAGATATGTCTTGAAACTAAAGAAACTGAAGAAATTGTCTTTCTCTCTTTCTGGTACTTTAAATTTGATCTGAACACAGAAAGCTAAGTAGGGATAAGAATATAAAACCAGAAGGAAAATGTGCAGAAAATGCAGTGAATTGATGCCTTAAACAGCATCAAGTATGGAAGAAACAAAAGTAAAATATGTTGCATATTTTTTCCTTTTTTTTTTTTTGGGAGGGGGGTGGAAAGTTGGAACAGCTGATAAATCTCTATTTAAATTTTTATTTAAATATGTATTTAATATTTAAATAAATATTTATTTAAATCATTTTAAGGTGTACTCTGGCTTACCCTTTGGAAGTCAATGACAGCAGGTGTCTAATAGCAAAGGTTTTGAGTGTTTCAGAAGTCATTAATGTTTCTCTGAGGATTCAGTGGTCACTGTCACTCAGGTACTCAGGCTGACAGCACTCTTTCCCTGGATATTTCATTATTATGAGAGTAAATTATTGAGGAGCACCTTCTTTATGGACCACTTGGAGTAACTTCCACGTGTTGGCCTCTCACAGGAGTCTGGGACACAGAGTGTGTGTCCTTATCTCTGATGTTTAGCTCTGAGATCCAGGAGAACACTGAATTTCATATAATATTATATTTATGGGCATGTTTTCATGGTGTTACACAAAAACAGCTGTTGAAGTTAAATAGAAAAGCTAAAAGTGTGAGTGTGTCGATTAGAGAGTTTTCTTAAATCACTGAGTGAAAAAGTTAAAGTTTGGAGTTTAAAATAGTTTAGAGAACAGAAGACAAGATGGAGGATTTAGGGTGTTGTCTCCTTTCCTTCTTCTTTCTTCTTCATTTTCTTCTTCCAGAGGTAGAAGTAGTCTTTTGGGTAACAGTAGATGATTGGATAGAGAATGTCACAGTGCAGCACACAGGTGTTGGGTCATTAAGAAAAATAATTTATGTGTCTCTTGTTAATTGGGTGAAAATGAGTATAAAGATAAAAGAACTGCGTAATTTGGGGCCATTTTTTGCTTTTGAGCCAACTTGAGCCATGCAAGGGTGACTTGAACTTGAGCAGAAAGGTCTTTTGATTATATATTAATAAATATGAGAAACAAGAAGCTAAGGAGTCTTTGGAGCATCCTTCCTGAAACAGAACTGAGATAAAAGGAACTCCCCATGAGGGAATATCCCAAGGGGCTCAGCCCTGAGGAGATGAAATCTCCAGCAGCAGTTTCCCACTGAGCTCATGGTGGCTTTTCCTGCTCTTTCTGGGGCAGCACATGGCTGGGGTCACTTGCTGAGCGTGTTCCTGCCCCGAGCCCAGGGGAGGCTCTGTGGAGAGGGGAGTGCAGTGTGCTGCTGGATTTTTGGGTGCTCTGTGCTACACACAGCTGTGGGAAGTGGTGCCTGGATCCCTCCCAGAATCACTTTTTTTGCATTCAGAGGAAACGAGGTGGCACAAAGCATCTTCATCCCCGCCCTGCCGCGTGGTGTTTCCTGCTGGGAGAGGATAACTCAGCCTCTGGTGCCTTCACCATGTTCACTGGAGTTTTTTTGGGTCCAGCTCTGCCAAATGTGTAGATGGTAGCAGGCCAAACTCAGCCTTTTACTTTTGTCTACAAAGAGCTTAATTTGTTCCTGGCATTAGTTCTGATTGCTTAAAGCCTCAAAGCAACTTTTTTTCCTTTCTTTTAACCCTACACAAAGGAGACTGCTGCTAGTGTTGCAAAATAATCGAGCCAGAGCCTCTTGCAATCAAAAGATGATTAGCTTCTTGTGCTCGTGTGTGTTCTGATGTGAACCAATCCATTATGTCTGTTTTGTGTTCCTAGGGATGCACTATTTTTATGTGGAACTTGCAAAAGCAGACACAGTTCACTGATATTTATTGGTGACCTTGTCTTGTCCTCTGAATTACGGACAGTCTCCTTTGAAATGCTCCTAGCAGTCATTAAGTGGATGTTAGGGTTTTTTTTTTTGTAGTTGTTTAACCTCTCCAAGGCCCTGCTGCAATTCTAGATGTAAAAAAAAATAAAAAAATAATAATAAAAAAAAAGAAACTGAATTATGGGTGTTTAAAGCTGAAATATTTATAGAAGCAGTTTTTTATTTAAAAATAGCATTTGTGCCTGAGAAGATCAGATGTACCACTTCAGTATGAAAAGCCAAACCAGATTTTAGTTCATATTGTTAATAGAAATTGCATGAAGTTTGATAATGTAATTTAGCTGAAAATATTTTCTTTCAGTCTAGGTTTTGGAGTGGCTTTTATGTTGCTAAATATTATAAAGAAAACTATTTAAAAAAAAATCTGTATTTTTTATAGCTATAGAATGCAAAGACCAGTAGTTGAATTACTGTCTATTAAAGAAGAGAATACACCAAGTATCAGAACACAGGCCATAGACATGAGACCTCTCAAATTAAAACAAAGGCAAATGATATTATAAAAATCATTTTGCTTATTAAGGGAAGATAGATGAAGATTCCATCACCAAAAAGGTACAATATATTAAGATGAAAGTGTGTTCTAAAAGTAGATTACAGATAAAAAATTGGATTATTTAGAATCAAAAGTTACCTTGATTGCCTGTGAGGGAAACTTATGTGGACTTGCAAATCCATCCTTATTAAAAGTGAAAGCAGCAGTATGTGAAATCATGAAGTTCTTATTGATCTGAAGTCACTATTTATGTTGATTAACATTTTACCTGAATGAGTGTAAGTCCTGCAGGATGTGGTCCGAGTGATTTGAAGGTGGTGGCACTTGTTAATGCTCCAGTATCAAAATTGTATCAAAATTTGGATTGTTAGGAAATGCTTCCTTATTTCAGAAACCCTATGGGATTGGAAGAGTAAAGAAATCTCCTGAATTTCTCTTGTGAAGCTCAGGAAAAGGGTGTAACACACTGGTGTTTTTTCAGCTTGATGAAAAGAACTCTTGCATATTCTCTGTAAAGTGCTAAATCGTGGCAGGGAGTAAAATAAATGACTTGTGAGTTTCTGATTTGAATTTTCAAATATTATCTTAGGGCACAATTTGGGGGGGAGGAAGAGAAGTACTCACAGAGCAATGATCCACAACTCCAAATAAAAAATGTAAATTTGAATGCATTTTGAAGACTGGTATTCCCAACACTGTGGCAACTCTTAAATAAAAAAATTCAAAGATAAAAGTCTGCCTAAAACTTTGGCTACTGACTATAGAAACCAAGATAAAATTCTGCCTAAAATTTGGCTACCGACTACAGAAACCAAATCCTGCCTGAACAAGGAGAAATTGCTGCTTGATGTTTCCTCAGAATGACAGATCTCCTTGGCTTTGCAGCCTTCTATCCCAAAGCAGCGTGAAGCAGCGCTCTTGGTTCTCTTCTCAAGAGCAGGCAGCATGCAGACATTCATATTAACTCCATCCCATCACACCATCTGGCTCCACCAGCTTGGAGAGGATGGCCTCAGTCATGGAGCTTTCCTTACTCATGGCTGGCAGGAAACAGCAAATTAATTGGGAGCCCAATTGTGATTTACCTTTTTAGCCCTTGCTTTTGACCCCTGTGGTCTGCCATTCATTTTGTCCTCCAACTGTTTTGTTTGATCTGTTAAGAATATCTGTTGTATGCTGAGGGCATAAAGAAAGACAAAAAGTAGGTGGAAGCTGGGGTGGAACTTAAGTTTTCTTTTTTAAAAAAAACCACCAAACTCTTTTTAAGCCACAGAGTTGAAGGAATATACTTTCCATTAAACATTTCTTCTCAGAGGTATTTATGGGCAGAGAGGGGAATGTTAACATCCAGGAATGCTGCAAGGCACCACCTCCTCACCTTTCAATTCCCTAGCACAGGACTGACCTGACACCCTGTTTTCTTTGAAAACACATTGCATCTTGCCTCCACAAGTATCACTTTGCTACAGAATTTCCAAAATCCCTGGGATTCAGTCAGGTTGAATCCAAGCATAAAGAACAAGGTTTTACTTTCTGTCCTCACGGATGCTCTAAGAATTAATTGGTCAATATTTTGCAATGCTTTAAAGAGTTGAAATTCTGTGTAAACACAGCAGTTTGGTTCTTCACCCCAGTGTAGGCCAGCTTTTAGTTGTCCTACTTGCCACAGTACCAGTTGCAAAAATCAGCTGTAGTTACTAATCCAATGGGACTTCAAGAAGAAGTGAGGGTGACAGCAGATGCAGTAAAGCTGGCCAGCAGATCCCATTCTTCTCCTGGAAAGGAAATTTCTTATCTCACAAAACCATGGTCTGGGTGTCACTGTGCTGCCTGCTGTGCAACAACTTCTAACTCAACAACGAGTGGTCATTCCTCATCTCACTGAGCATCCTCATCCTCACCTTCTGACCACGCTCTTACAACTGCAAATCATTTCACATGGCGTTTCTCAGTTCCAGTTTCAAAGTACGTTACGACACTAATTCAAAACAAAGCTTTAACTCAAATGTCAGTTGTGACTAGTAAAACTATTTTTAAACACTTTTTGTGCGCTCTGAAGATTTTTTGGGGGTTTTTTTTGATGCAAGGCGCTCTGAAAATCATCAGTGACTACGGGAAACTGTGGGAGCTTCATCTCAAGGACTGAGGAGCTTGGAACTCGGGGAGTCACGAGTGTGTTCTTAACTGGTGCCAGAACATCAGCTCAAGCTGATTGCTCCTTTGTGTCACTCTTAGGGCAGGAGTGTGATTCATCTCTTCCATTCTGCTGAATGCTGAAGTGCAGATGCATCTTCATGGCTTAGATTTTACTTCCATTGACGACTAAATGGCATCGTGATCTCGTTTGTAATAATGAAAGTTGGGTGTAATTTGGTAAAAGCAATTGACCTACATTGGTGTAATTCTTGTGTGAGATCTTGTTGGATTCTACAGCTTCTCTGGAAACAGTTTTAGCCTTAGCAGATATCAGCTCCCCAGGAAAGCATTGTGGATTTCCACTGCCCTGGGGAGCATCTGTGGCTTCTGCCTGTTATTCGTCAGTAGAATATTTTAAAAATAAATTAAGACATTTAAACCTTGTGTTCTTCGTGTGGGGAAGTTCAGGAATGATGTAGCTTTCAATGAATTATTAGACTTGACCACCAGCTCACTTCCATTTTGACAATAATACCATCTGCCATTCTTTCATAGTGTGCTTGTTCCTCTATCTTTGTCACTCCCTTGATGACTACATTGTTTTGATATGCTAGGCCAGTTAAGCTGCAAAAATCTAGTTTAAAAATAGCTGTATGATTTTAAAATGATTTTTAAAAACTGGAGGAGCGCAGGAGAAAAACTTGTTTATATATGGTTATAGATCTATTTTTGTAGTTCTATTTCTGGTAAGCTGAAGCTGATACACCAGCACAAAAAGGAAGATTTATATAAGTATAGATATGGAGTCATTTCAGGCTGTGGTCAGGATCATCTTACTGGCATGTCTTTGGGTCACTGGGCCAAGCAGGGTTTCTTTAGGTTTTGTTGTAAATGTTTGTTTGGTTTGGTTTTTTTTCCCCCCCTCTCCACAGCATTCTTCTTCTGCCAGCCTCTTTCATTTCGAGAGCAGAATTTCCTCCCTGGTTTCTTCCTTCTTCAACTAATTGATGTCTTGTGCTTCTAGACATCTGCTGGGCTGCAAAGGCAGCAGTGCAGTAGTGTAGGGCTGAACACAGATAATCAGGATGGAATCAGTTCTTGTCAGTCCATCCCTTGGGCACCAGGCTGTGCCTGCTCGTGGTGTTTGTGCTGGTGAATTCCTGCAGTGGAAGCAGCAGCCCCTCCTGTGCCTGGCAGAAATTGCCACGAACACCTCGGGTTCCCACTGGACAGAAATGGAGCCAGAGGGGTGGGAAGGTCCCACATCATCATTTTCTACACCCTGGGAACCTGCCAGCCTGGAAATCTACACTTTTCCTTTGGGACTGACAGGCAGCACTGACCAGTAGAAAGCTCAGAATGTGGATGTCTCCATTCCCCTGCCTTTCTCCAAAGTTCAAGCTGTGTTTCTTCAGGAGATGGCAGCAGATGATACAATAATTGTAAAAGTCAGACTCTCCTATGAGACTGAGGAGGAAAGATGCCCAGCAGTTACTCAGTTAAGTAACAAAATGATCAAGCCTTTCTCATTGCAACGATACAGAGGGAACTGAGTAAGATTTTGAGCCTTTTGTGCTCCTTTGATTTAAGAGGAGAACCCTTCAGAATAAAGAAAGAAGGTCCAGTGTCTGACAGCTCAGAGTGTGAAAAAGAGTTTTCATGTCAGGTTGGATCATGCTGTGTTTTATTTTATGAGTGCTGTCACTCGTTCCTGTTTGGAAACAGCATGGCTTTGGTTTGCTCTGGAAATGTAGGAGAAGAAACTAGGGAGCTGGATAGAGAATTCTTCAGGGGTTTAGTTGTTCAGGAGCCAGGTCTGAAGTGTTCATCTTGCTTTCACTCCTCCTGAAATCACAAGACTCACACTATCTTATGGAAGCACAGGGAAATGAGACATAGAGGGCAGCTGGAAAGGCAGGTGGGAACAGAGTGGGCAGTGGGGCTTCTCCTGTTCCCTTTTCAAATTGATTCTTGTGCAACATTGGGTCAAGCATTTATTTGGTTTTTACCAATTTGAAAGATTTGGTTCTTGTGCAACATTGGGGCAGGCATTTATTTGGTTTTTACCAATTTGAAAGATTAGCTATAAAAAGTATCATTATATTTTATTAGGATCAAGACCTCAGTTCTTTACAACCCCTGGTGGTTTTTTTTAGTTGTTTTTTTTTTATTTTTAATTTAAGAAAACAACACAAAAAGCTGAGGAGAAGGGGACAGGAAAGAAGGATAATGTTAGAGAATGAAATCATGTAATTACATGAGCTTGCTATATGTGTAATTGGCATGAGCTTTCCATTATCTTTTTATTTGATTTGATTTTGTTTATTCTTATTAAAAATAGTTTCTCTCCCCAAAGTGTAAAAGCAAATATCAAATAATCACTTAAAATTTTCACTGTGCTTTAAAAAAGGGTGAGTTATGAATGACAGCTGAAGCAGCCTTAGTCAGTGATGGAATTGTGGTGGGTTTAGTGAAATGTGCCTGTTTTCCCCTCAGTGTAAAACTATTGCTGTTTGAAGTTCAAGCAGAAGGTTTTCTTTCTCTATTTCCCTCTTACTCTCCCCAAAATCAAAAAGGATATTAAACCTGATCTGGAAAATTTATTTCTTCTGAAATTTCATATAAAACTTCTTTCTCTTCTTTCTTTCCTTCCTTCTCCTCTTCTTGTGTATGTTAGGAGCTCAGCTTGCTCATTCATGGAGTTCATTCATTCATTCATCTCCTGGAGCTCTGGAGATGCAGATAGATATAATGTAAAATATATATTTTATATATATATATATGTAAATTTATCTATAAATTAGTGAACACGCTGATGGCATTGTAAAAGAACTCTTAACCATTTCTGTTCAGGAAATAGAAATAATTCCTTCAGAACATGTGGAACCAGTGACTAAAGATTTTACTTCCAAAGCTTCAGATTTTTATGAGAAACTGCAAACATAACAAATATTTCTTATGCTATATCAGTTCAAAACCTACTACCTTACTGTATCATCCTCCAAATCAAATAATGCTCTCGACTTTGCTGCTTGTCACTTCACCTTTTTTGTTTCTGTTCCACCAAGGCTCCACTGCAGCTGAGGAAAGTGGAGAGCACATATTCAGGCAGCCACCCATTACATATTGCTACAAGTATTTGGAATTATTTTCAGCAGTCTCAGAGCTCAGTGACAGCCACACAACCATTTAAAAGTTTTTTTTTAAAGCTATTTAAATAACTCTTGTGTGCAAGCCCAGATCTGTGCAACGGAATCTAATTTATACAGCGTTCAGGAACTTTTTTGGGATACCTTTAATATTTCTCCAGCAAAAATGCACCTCCAAACACTTTGTTTCACACTTCCAGGACTTCTGTAGCATTTTATTAAAGTCCCACTAAATGAGGTTTTCTTCTGAATTTTTGTTTTGCCAGTCAAGGTGGTGCCTTAATGAAATATACATTTTTAACACTGACAATGTAACCAATTCAATTAGGGTTTGGGTAGCATTTGCTTTTGGTGTTTTGACAATTTATTATATTTTATTTTATTTTTTAATAAAGAGAGCTCTTTTGAGCTGACTATTGGAACTAACTTTGTTTTAAAGGCCAGTTTGCAGAAAATCAAACACAATGTTTAGGTGGTGCTGAGATAACTCTGTTTTTTCTGTAGTCTGTAACCATACAATTCTGGAAAATGGGGTTGAAATCAAGCATTTCTACATGTGGAAGTTGTTTCTAACTTAGTGCCCTTTTGGAATGGACCACAAAATCATAATTCATCTGAACACAATTACCAGTCTCCTTTACAGGAGGCAATAGGAGAACTGCAAGTTGTGGCACAGATTTTAAGAGCACACAAAATAAATTGCTGCAGTTGAAACAGAGGCTGACTGCTGGGTGAGTTGTGTTTTTCTTCAGTTTGGAGAGAAATAATTGGGGTGAAAAAAGCCAGAGGAACACCACAAAGATTGCATGATAACCAGGTACACTTCCTGAGCAGTGTAACCCTTCAGTGTACAAGGAGACATTGTTGAAGATGAAATGTTGACATTGGATATCAGACCAACATCACAGTAGCTGGCTGTCCTAACAAATTCATCTAATCACCTTCCTTGCAGCTGATATGTAAGGTGATGTATTTTTAGACCATTTTATGTCATTAGTGATTATTGCAAATCCTCCAAAATCTGTCAGAACTCCAAATTGCTGGCTTCCTTGAGTTTGTCAATAATTTTCTGTCTTGACAAAGCATATTTAGAAGGTTTGAATCTTTAAATGCCTAAAGTTAAGGAAGGAACTTGCTCTTACAGCCCACCCCAACATTAATTTGTTTCTCTTTTATGAACTCAGTTTATGAATTTTATACTTGGAATTGGTTGTCCTGGTGTCCTAAATATGTTTTTCTGCATTGCCTTCTTATTTTCACTTTGTGTAGTTTTCATTGTCTGCTAATTAGGTCCACTGAGGTTTCCAAATGTCAGCATCATGTAATTCTTCCAGTCGCTGTCAGGTCTTCCTCAGCAACTTGCAAACATTTATTCTTTGAAGAATCCCTCCCTTCCAAAACAGCCTCTTTGTGCTTGCCCTAAATCCAAAATTCTGTGTGGTTCTTAGTTGCAAGAACAAGCTACAAACTCCATATTCTTCAGCATTTCCTAGGGAAGATTAGAATGGCAGAAAGCTCTCCAATTTTTGTGTAAAATATCTAAGATTCACTCAAGAGTTTGCATCATTATTTTCACCAGTGTAGGCTGATTGGATTAAAATTTCATTTTCATTGTACATCTCCTTGTAGACATTATAAGTTCATGTCTTTTGTTTAACTGATGATTTTAGACTGGTATTAACAGCAAAAAATTGGCTTTTTTCTCTCCTTCTTCTTTAAATTGGAAGGAGCTAATGAAACAATACTGAGTGTGAATCTCTGTATCAGTACAAAACCAATCTAGATAAATTCAATTATTTCTCAGTTAAAATAGACACAGTGCAACACTTTTTGTTAAGTTTGGGTCTTTCCCTTAAACTTCTATGGCAGAGCCACCAAATTTTTCCAGACAATACTTTTGTATTTAAATTCTACAAAGGTATTAAACCTTCCTGTCAGGCTAGGTATCCATGATGATGATGATGGCATCATGAAAACTGCCAGAAGTTCTTTTCAAGTCTGATAAGCATAGCTGCATTTATATTTTATATTTTATATTTTATATTTTATATTTTATATTTTATATTTTATATTTTATATTTTATATTTTATATTTTATATTTTATATTTTATATTTTTATTTTATATTTTATATTTAATGTTTTAGATTTTAGATTTTAGATTTTAGATTTTAGATTTTATATATTAGATTTTATATATTAGATTTTATATTTTATATTTTGTATTTTATATTTTGCATTTTACATTTTATATTTAATATTTAATACTTTATATTTTTTACATTTTATATTTAATATTTTATATTTTATATTTTGTATTTTAAATTTTACATTTTATATTTTTACATTTTATATTTTGTATTTTATACTTTATATTTTGTATTTTATATTTTACATTTTATATATTACATTTTATACTTTATACTTTATATTTTATATTTTATACTTTATACTTTATATTTTGTATTTTATATTTTATATTTTTGTATGTTATAGTTTTATTTTTATATTTTATATTTTACATTTTAGATTAGCTCATATTTTAGAATTTAGAATTTAATAATGTTTATATTTTATATTTTATATAGTATATTTTACTACATTAATGTATTTTTGTATTTATTTATATAAATATATTTTGTATATTTTGTAAATTTATGTTTTATTTCTATTTTATATTTTTTATATTGGGACAAATGCCTGCTTTGTTTTTTTAGTGTGTTTAAGCAGCTGTTTGCTGTTACACCTTAAAATTGTGCATGGATTCATGCAATGCTGTGTAGGAATCAAACACCAATCACCTGTTTAGAGGGATAAATGGTGACTTCCACCTTTTCTACAGCTGGAATTAAAAAAAGGCACTTCTGCCACCACTCCCTGGGTCACAGAGCACAGGTGACAGCTGGGACAGCCCGTGAGGTTTGAATAAAATCACATTTTCAGACATCCAGCTTATTCCCTAGAGGCTTCTGCAGTCTGAAAAACCAAAACCTACTTGAAGGCAATCCATTTCATCTTCTTCTCTTCTCCATTTCTTCTGCTCACCTTCTGCTTTCCTTCCCAGCTGTCAATTATTTCATTCTTTCCTTTTTCCCCCCTTAGATCTAATATTTTCTGTCATTTACCAATACTAGCCCTGAATATGCTTTAGTGGCCATAAAACTACCTCAATAATCTTATAATTTCCCTTCTGACTTCTTGTAGTTGCTTGACAACGTTTAAATGTAAATATAAAAGCTAATGACTGAAATTTTGAGGTCAAATCACCACTTCTTTTAATCTGAATATGTAAAATACAGCTAAGTTTGCCAACCTGACTTTGAAAATCAGTCTTTTTCACTGTATGAAATTTCAAATGTTCCTGTGTGTAACTGCTCCAGATTTTAAGGAATGAAATCACCTGGAAATCCTGATCATCAGTCTTCTGCTTCCCATCCATCCCAGATATTTTTTTTTTAAATCTTGAGAAAGTCTCCTGTGTTCTAGCTAGCTGCTAATTTTGAAATGTCTGCAGTTTCCTGACCACACTTTGAACAGCTTTAGATAGGATTATAGATTGCTTTAATTTCAATTACAATTAAGCATCCCAAGAAAAGTTGAATAAAGAGCATTTTTATAAATCTGTATTCATAGATTCAAACAAGTATTTTTTTTTTCATTAACAAATAAGAAGCATAGAGGATGATACGGCTTTAGATGATATTTAGATATTTGAAGAACAATTCCTGCCACAGCAGCCTTTGAGATATGAGAAAAATTTGTCATCACCAATATTTTAGTTAAAAAAAAAAAAGACATTGTAGTCATGCAATACCAGCAAATACCCAATACTGGTATTTTTACTGTGTGTGGACCAACAATTATTGGAGTATTGTGTTGTTCATGCACAGTGATTCCTTAGTGTGCCCAGTTTAGGTTGGAATGGTCATTTATTTCATAGAAAAAATGGAAAAAAAATAATATCCCATAATCTTCAGTGCAAGAAAGTGCAGATTCTTATGAGAAGCCTTCTCCGTTTGTTGGCGGAGGTGCAAAACCTCAAATCTGCAGGGAAAAAAAAATACCTTTCAGCAGAGTAATCCAGAGCTCTGGCACCATTTCTGTGAGCTGGCCCTGGAAGGAATTGCATTTGTATTGTGAACATTAGTACCATTTCTGGGATAAAATACATTTCTTTTCCACTTTTGAATAATTTACCCTTTTCTTTTAGCGTAGAAGGCATTACAGCCAAAATAGCGTGAGCATAATCCACTGCAATTAGAGGGCCCGTGCAGCAGGCCCAATGGAAACCCTACATCATTTCAGAAGTACTGAGACTGCTTAAAAGAGAATTACAAATAATGTTATAAGTTATAAAAATAGTTCAGTGTAGAGTTCTTGCCCACTTTGGTCTGCTCTCACCCCGTTGCTTTCCAGCCCCGTCGTTCCATACGGCATGACAGCAACTCCTCCTTTGGGAAGCAGGGAAATGTCCTCCTACACAACCTTTTCAGGTGATTTCTGTTCTGAAGATGGCTGCAGATGGATTTTGGAGAGGTTGTGGTGCTCAGTCTGCTCTCTAAGGCTGGATAAAAGGGAAGGGCTGCTGTATTGTGCTCAGAACAAAACATTCCCGACATGCGGAATGCACTCGCATGTTCACAGTGTGTACACTACAAGTCATTTTTTGACACTTTTTAACTTGAAATAGCAGCTTTTCAGGAATCTATGACTTGGTGCTTTACATGGCCCTCATCACAATTGTTCTCAGAGCAACTGGAGAACCATTTTTCTTCTTGGATACCATTGCATGGGATAGAAAATTTGTGTGTCCACCTCAGAGAGGCCCAAGGCTGAAAATACCTCGGGTCATTGGTCCAGTCTATCATGATGTGCTTAGAGGCCAGTGTGAGATACCCTTGTGTCTGATCTTTACATTGTCCATCTCACCTCCAAAAATATAAATATTAAAGCTGGCTGCCATATCAGGCAGGGACTAAGAACTTTTGAATTGGTTTTGTATTGAAATAATAATCCTTTCATGATTCTCTTTAAAGCTGATCTCCCATACTCCTCCTTGGGTGTGTCTGTGGGGATTGGACTCTCAAGAAGTCTAATTTTCCTACTTTGTGTGAAGGTCAATGCCTCAATCTCTTACCTGATGGAATCCATATTAAATGTGCATCTCAGTAATCACATGGAGAAAAAAAATCTTAGGAGCAGCTTTACTTCAGATGCCACCCCTTTACCAAGGCTGTTTTCATGGATTGAGTCTTCTTTGCATACTTGGGCAGTACAAATACTTTAGGGTAAGGTGTAGTGTTCACTCTAATGCCACCTGATTCATGAGCAGGATCTTCCCATCTTAATCCTACAACCAGTCTCTCTCCACCTCTCTGTATAGGAAATTATTTCATTAGAATCGCTGAGTAAGGAGACCTCAAGTTCTAGTAGGATTGTATTTATGCTGGAGAAATTAATGCCAGCTAATGGTCTTGCTGCTTGTTCTATTTTCCTTCGGTATTTGATTTTTGGTAATTGGCCCAACTTGTGTCCTACTGTGGGAGCTTGGCAGAGAGAGAGGGATAAAGAACGGAGAGAAAGATTTGTAGGTGTCGGAGACAGCTTGTGTATGTGCCTGCATACATATGTGAGCTGGCATAAAGCAGGGCTGTGGGGATTTTAACTCTTTCAATAATACTGCACATAAATCAGCTAGCTGAGGATGTGACCCAAGAAAGGCAGGAGAAATATTTACAGGTGCTCTGGCAGTGTTTGATTTTTGGGCAGGGGTGATCGGCATGCACGCACCTCCCAAGATACTTTGTCCGTGCAAGGGTGAATCATGCAAGGCTCAGTTGACTCATGGGTGGGAAAAAATGGAGTTAGCACAATCCAAAATGGCAAGGATTTGTGGTCACAAGAGAAAAACAAAATGTACATTTAAACAACAAATGTAGGCAGTGAAGCATTTTCTGTTCAGTCCTTTTTTATAATGGCGAAGGAAGGACTTGACTTCTTTAAGAAAAGGAAACTTGAACTGAAAATGAAAGCCAATATATTTCCATCCTACCTCTAGCTGTGATCTTGCCTGATCTGGTAAGTTAAATGGGTAAGTGCATGTGACATTATTAGAGGAAAATTAGGCAAGAGAGGACAGAGTATTTTAATTGCTCAGAGGAACTCTTCCTCCTGAGTCAGAAATAAAGCTGTGCCTCTACATGCTGTCAATGGCAATATGGTGTTGGTTAATTACCCTTTGAACAGCATCTAATGCAGAAGTTGTGATGATCAGTGGTTATTAGAAACCAAAATGACCTCTACTTAGGACAAGTGATTTGGCTGCATCCAGTTTTTGGTAAGTGCTTTACATCTATTCTAGTTTTTCCTGTAGTTCCAAATGGATGTGTTGGTTTTGGGTTTTTTTTTTTGGTTGTTTCCATAAATCTGTTAACTGGTGGTGCTTTCTATAATATTTTGAGTTCCAGCTGAGAGACAGCTCAATTAAAGTGGCGGGGAGAAAGCCTCATGAAGGGATGGACATTTGATACATCCCACCGAAAGGCATTTGTAGAGAATGCACCCAGTTTGTTCAAAAGCATTTCTTTCATAGGGCTATTACCGATTGTAAATACTCCTTTTTTCCCCCTAGTTCAAATGGAAAAGCACTTGAAAGGAAATAACCAGGGTGTTTTAAGCTCCACAAACAGTATTGCAGGCAGGTGATGTTGGGTGGATGCTCGGTTATGGTGAGGATGCGCAGCCGTGGGTTTGCACGCAGGATGCCGTAATCCAGGTGTTCACCCGCCTGCAGGTCGGGGTGCTTCAGCTCACAGGATCCACAGGATCCACAGAATTAAACAGAATTCACAGAATGATCAGGTTGGAAGAGACCTTTAAGGTCATGGAGTCCAACCCAGCCCTGACACCTCGACCAGATCACGGCAGCGAGTGCCACATCCAGTCTGTTTTCACCACATCCAGGGATGGTGACTGCACCGCCTCTTCTTTGGGTTGTGGCAGTTTCTGCAGTGCTTGAGGGGTGTTTGAGGATTCTGCATCTCTTGTTTAACATGGCAGCTCGGAGAGTCCAGATAGGTTTAACATGCTCTGCCTTCACTTCGCATTTCATTTCAAAGGAGTGCTTTCTGTCTCTGCGGAGGCTTCAATTACAGAGGGCCAAACGACAGGCGTAATTAAGACAAGTGGTGGGATACCAGCGGAGCACTTCGGCCTTTCCACCGAGCATTTTGCTAAATCCTGGCTCGATTAATCCCTTTAAACATCTGTGCATCCTCTGCTCCGCGCAACTCACCCCTGGCCGCCTCTCCCTTCCGTGGGGGGCTCCGGCAGAACCTCAGAGAGCCTCAGAGAGCCTCAGAGAACCTCAGAGAACATCTCAGAGCCTCTGAGAGCCGCACAGAGCCTTTCAGAGCCGCACAGAGCCGTGCTCCTTGCCATGCGGCTCCCGCCCGTTCCCTGCGGGAACGCTGCCGGGCGGGCGGACGGGAGCGGGCCGTGCCCCCGCTGTCCCCCCGCTGTCCCCCCGCTGTCCCCCGCTGTCCCCCCGCTGTCCCCCGGGCACAGCCGGCTCCAGCTCGCCCCCAGCTCGCCTCCAGCTCGCCTCCTTGACGTCATGTCTGTGGCGAGGCTTCAGCAGGCGCAGTGGAGGCAGCAGCGCGTTAAAGTTTCAGCTGCAGCCCGGCGCTCCCGGCGCGGGGAGCTGCGTGCGGCCGCCGCAGCTGGAACATCTGGAAGCGTTCAGTGTGTCTGTCTGCCGGCGAGAGCGAGAGAGAGAGCGGGGAGCGAGCTGAGGGAGGGGAGGGAGTAAGGGGCTGGGACTGTGCTCTCTCTTCCTCTGCAGAAACAGCTCCCTGCCAACACAACGCGCTCAGAATGGCTTTGAAGAGGAGGAGCAGCAGCGTTTGAACATCTCCCTTTTTTTTTTTTGCCTCTTCCTCCTGTTGTTGCTCTTGTAGTTGGTGGATTTTAAAAAGACATTTAACCCTCAGAGGTTTGTCCTGGATGCTTTTGCTTTTTTTCCTTTTTTTTCGCCCCCCCTCTGTCGTTTCCCCCCTTCCTGTTCTTTTTTATGGTTTAACAGCCAGAGGTGCTGTGCTAAATTCTTGGAAGGGGCCCGGATGTACTGAGGATGCATTGCAATTTCACTAAAGGAGGCAGTAGTGGAAAGGATCAGGTTTTGGTGTTTGATGCAATAATGGGAATCAGGTAATAATAAAAGGGGAAATTCTGCAGCTCCGTTCTTCCTTGAATTTTACCAAGCCGATTTTCGGAGGGATTATTCTGGACTCGTTTTAAATGGTCAATGAAAACAAGAGGATGTACATTCCAGAAGAAAACCATCAAGGTAAGCCTGAGATTTACCTCCGAGGACCTAGCAACCATTCCCTCCCCTGCCCTTTGTCCCTTATCTCCCGGCCGGGCTCCGCCGCCGCCGCGGGCAGAGGCGGCCGAGGGGCCGGGGCCAGCCTTTGACACCGGGCTCCACTCGGGGCTCCGAGACCCCCGCAGCCCCCGGCTGCTCCTTAGGAAAGCCCGGCCAGGGAAAAGTTGCTTTGAGTGGCCGTGGTCGCCTTTTGGGGAGAAGGGGCGAGGAGGGAGGGGGAGCGCCGGGGGCTCCTCCGTGCCACAGCAGCCTTATCCGGCCGCAATTAGCGGATCTTTCCTAATGAACCCGCTCCTTCTATCCTCCATCTGGGCTTCCTAAGGCACCGGGAGAGGAGCCCTTCCCTTCTCTTACGCTATTTCCAATCTCTCGCACGAAAGGGGAGGGGAAGGGAGAATTATCTGTTTACACACATGTGCACCATACGTGCGCCCGTGCTGGGAGATCGAGGGGCACCGGGGGGTGCCCGCATTAAAATCAAAGTTGGCTTTTACTCGGGGCGGCGATTTCTGGCAGGATCGCCCGCATCATGGATACCGAGCCGCGCTGTTGCTCCTCGGCATTAGCGAATGTCCCCCGCTATTCCCTGTAGTAAAACTTTGTTTGTCCAAACTCCAGAAGCCTTCCCCCGCCCCCACCCTCCCCCGCCCAACCCCGGTCTGCCTTTCCCGAAGTTATTTTTATCCCGTTACCTGCATGGAGTCGCCCCCTCCCTTCCCTCCGGCCCCGGCCGCGCTCACGGCAGTGTTGCAGAGCAGGCAGAGCCATTTCCTCCGCCGGCAGCGGCTGCCGGGCTGTCTCTGTGCCCACAGCAGAGCCCCCAGCCCCGGCCGAGTTACCCCTCATCCTCCCCTCCTGCTCCTCAGGGCAGCCCTTCCCTCCCCGGCCGGCCACAACTCGCCCGCTGGCAAACGCGTCCCCGCCCGCTGGTACCCAACACCTGCTTCTGGGTGAGCCCCAGGTACCCCCGAACCCCCCAGCACCTGCTCAGGGTGAGCCCCAGGTACCCCCAAATCCCCCAGCACCTGCTCAGGGTGAGCCCCAGGTACCCCCAAACCCCCCAGCACCTGCTCAGGGTGAGCCCCAGGTACCCCCAAACCTCCCAGCACCTGCTCCGGGGTGAGCTCCAGGTACCCCCAAACCCCTGGCACCCATGACCTGCTCCAGGGCCGAGGGGAGCCTCAGGTACCCCCGAACCCCTGGGAGGGGCAGCAGCTCTGGGGCAGCCCCCGGTGGCAGAAGGGCAGCGGGCTTTTGAGATAACACCCCCCTCCTTCCGATGAAATGCAGATTATAAAGAATAAAAGCAGGCGGCACCCCCAGCCCTGAGCACTGGGTGGAAATGAGGTGGGAGGGGAAAGGAAGCAGCCCCTGATCCAGAGTGCTCCCTGCAAGTGGGAGCGAGTCTGCAGCACATGCATTCAGCAGGGATAATTGGGCTGCTCTTCCTGGTCCAGAGCTGATAAAGTGGATGAAGAGCTCAGCCTCCATAGCAATATGCCAACGCTATGGCAACCCAAATCCAGCTCCCTCCTTATCAGCTGCAGTGATTATATAATTGGAGGAACAGTTTTGCATCTGTCTCTTGATGCGGATTGTCATCACTCCCAGGTGAAAGAGCAACTTCTAAAGCAAACACAAAACCGGCCAAGTGGAAGAGAGTTCTGTTCCCCCATGGTGCTTGGCTTGCCATTTATTTACAGTCTCTCTTTATTTTATGCAAACAGCACCTGAAAGGTTAAATTGATCAGTAGCCAAGAAAACCTGGTGGTGAGGAGATGGGAGCAAACCAATCACGATGTGGGATGGAGCCATTAAAGCAGCCACAGATTGCCAGTGGCAAGGCAGCCACAGGAGCGGGCTAGGAGATGAAGGCAGGGCTGGGATCCTGCTCTGCTCCTCGTTTTCTGACATGGAAACCTGCTTTGGATCATTCTTGCACCCTGCACGCTTGCTGGCAGCAAATTTTGATGTCTGTTCTTGAGATGTGAGTGACGTGAGCAGGCCTGTGGCAGCATCTGCTGCCTGCACAGCTCTGATAGCAGCCAGCCCACCTGAGCTGCTCTCCCCCAGCTCCCTGGGCAGCAGCAGAGCCGCTCCAGCACCTCTCACTCACAGCAAAACCAGAAATAAAGCACAGCCAGGCCATTGGGGAGGGCTGTGGGGAAGAGGAGTTGTGTTTGGAAGGGCTTTGTTGGCTCCCTGACTGCCGCTCTGGGCAGGTTTGTGATGTGCTTGTTTTACACTTCTGAATGCATCCTGAAAATCTTTGACCCTAAAGTAGGGATTTCCTCATTTTTTTGGATGCTAAGCCTGCTTCCATTTCAGTCTCCCGTTGCACAAAGGCAAGTAAATAGTGTGTTATTTGTCCATGCTGAGACACAGTGTTGGTTTTTGCTACACAATGGAGCATATAATTTTTTAACAATAATTATTCATCGATACAGCTTATGTTTGTGTAGAAAATGACAAAACCCCACCCAAGAAGCGCCAGCAAAATCTTCCAAAACTAACTGCACCCCATCTAATGCAGATGTGGGGCTGGCTGGAATCCTAGACTGGTGTCTTTAGTGTGTTCCCTCCCCGTACTTTTACAAACTTGATCTCTTGAAATAAAAGAGAAGAGCGGTTTGCAAAGCCACGTGTTGCGGCCCCGGGCTGGCCTCTCGGGGAGTCCGGAGCTCACACACCCGGCTGGAGCCGCTGCTGGCTCTGCGCTGGCCACATCGGCCGGGAAACGAACCAAAGGCGAGGGTTTGCCGTGATTTTCAACCCCGGGGTGGGGAGGGGAGCCGGGGGTCCCCGGTGCCTCTCCCGGAAGGTGGCACTGCAGGGCTGCGGAGCCCGGCGGCGCTCGGCAGGCGGCTCTGCCCGGGATGCTGCGGCCAGGCAGGGATGCTCTGGCCAGGCAGGGATGCTCTGGCCAGGCAGGGATGCTGTGACCAGGCAGGGATGCTCTGGCCAGGCAGGGATGCAGAGGCCAGGCAGGGATGCAAGGATCAGCCCGGGATGCTCTGGCTAGGGAGGGATGCTGTGTCTATCCTGGGATGCTGTGACCAGCCCAGGATGCTCTGACCAGCCCAGGATGCTCTGGCCAGCAGGGATGCTGTGACCATCCTGGGATGCTGTGACCATCCCGGGATGGTGTGACCATCCTGGGATGCTGTGACCATCCTGGGATGCTGTGACCCTCCCGGGATGCTCTGACCATCCTGGGATGCTCTGGCCATCCTGGGATGCTCTGGCCAGGCAGGGATGGTGGGTCCAGCCCAGCTCTGCAGATGGAGACACCGAGACATCAGTGTCTATCCCAGGACAAAATTCATTAGGGTTGAAGAGCCCCTGGTAGGTCATTTATTCCATGCAGTAATGATCTCTAAGTGAAAAGCCATTTCTGATACTGGTGTCTGAACTACCCTGCCTTCAATTTCAGATAATGCCTTTGGGCTTTGTCCTTATTGCATATTTTGAACAGTTTTCTACCTGCTGCTTGTAGAAAAAGAAGCCCCTCAGGTATTTGTCAACCAGAATTAGGTCTTCTTGCAACCTCCTTTCCTAACCTGCACATACCCTGTTCTTGAAATGTTTCCCTGTAAGACACTCTTTTCATAGTCCTTGTATCTCCTGTATCTGTTAAATTAAGAACTAATTAGTGTATTCCCTTTATTTCTCAGAAGCCTATTGATAGCGAGAGGGTCAAGTCCCAAGCAGAGTCCCTAAAGTGTTTTCTGACCTGAAACGAGGGTCAAACCCACAAATAATCCCCTTAACTTTGCAGGTATAAATAGAGATGATTGTGTACACACTTCACAGCTGATTTCAGTGCAAGAGCTGAAATCTGTCTCATGCTGTGCTACAAGACAAAACCATTGGCCCTAGGCAATAGAATTTATTGGATGTTTGCTTGAATTTTCTGCTCTGTTTTCAGAAAAGCAGATTTATTTCCTGTTTGTTTTGGGGCAATGCTTTCATGTGGAGGAGAAACCACGCTCTTGCCATGGTGACAAAGTGACCAGATGAGCAAACTTAGTGCTGGTGTTGGAGTATTTGTTCTTGTGCTCTTGTTTTGCTGTGAAGGTTGGGCAGAGAATTAGTCACAGGGCATAAAGAATACCTCAGTGTGGTCTGGAACAGCTTATCTTCAGGATTTTTGGAGAAAAAGACTCTCAATCACTCTTTAAAGGTGCAGAATTCCAACCTCCCCTGATTTAACAATAAACACTTGTCTTTATGAGGTATTATCTCCTGCCTCAAAGTCCTTGGAACTTTAATTCAATATCACATTTAATTCAATATCATATGAAATAGAAGTGTAATGAAAATATGTAGTGTAAGGTTAAGTAGCAATACTTAAACATTCTGCATAACACAGTGCACTGCATTTATTTGCAAAAGTTGCCACCAGAGCCTTCAGAAAGGTATTTAAGTGCTTTCAGTCATTCCCTATCCTTAAAAGGAGTATTTAAGCATCTTGCTGACTTTCTTTCAGCTGTGTGGAAAATGGTTCTACATCCATGCTTAAAATACCTGAGTACTTTAAAATATTTTATTTAAAATATTAAGTATTTTTAATTATTTTATTATTAAAATGCCTGAGTTTACCTGAGTGGCAAAATAAATTAAATTTACTTCTTGTGTGAATTGTCACTGTGGCCATGGACTTTCTGGGAAGTGTCTTGTTTAACCCTTTCTGGGAAATAATGGAAGGAACAGAGTCATTCAAGGCTCAGGAACAGCAAATAAAAAAGCTCTCCTGAGCAAGTGTTCTCTAAATTTATTGACTATCAACCAGCACAACAGATGTGGCTGCGTGCAGTAAAAGTCTCTCTTAAATTATTGAACACAACAAATCAGATCAACACCAAAGAAAGCTTTTACCAGTGGCAGATATGTGCTTTACAAAACATAATGTTATTAAATGGTTCAATTGACTGTCTTTTTTTTTCTTTTTTTTAAGGCTGTGTACAAACCCAGTGTATTTTTTTTGTCAATCATTTATCTTAAACATTGGTTTTATTTACATAGTGGGGATGATAGGAATTTGAGAGCAAGTGTATTCATTAAAATGTTTATTACTGGGTTACAGCATCATTAATTTTAGGAAGAGAAAATGCTGTTAAGGGTTCAGACATGTTGGTGGCCACTGAACACTTTTCCCTTTTCTGGTAGTTCCCCTACTACCTACCATAAAACTGGCATTTCTTCTTTGTAGTATCACCAACCAAAGTTAAAAAATAAAAACAAAGATTCCCATTTTTAGAAATATTTCTTGTTTTATTGGAGTAAAAGCATCACTGTGAATTTAAACCATGCCAAGATTTATTCATTTTTTCTCAGACTTCCTTTTTTATTTAATTTTTTTTTAATGAGAGAGGAAGTTGTTCAGTGCAGAGAGGGCAGGGATGGGCTGGATGCAGGAGGTGGGGTGGTCCTGTTGGCATCTCTGATATCCAGAATTGAGGTTTCATGGTCACAGAGGCAGCTGGGGCTCTTGGAAAGTTGTGAAACCCATCAGGGCCCAGTGGAGAGTAAATAAAAACCCTTTTCTGAAAGGGTCCCTGCAGTTCTGCCGTGAACATGGAATTTCTGTGCATGAGACACAACCACCAGAGTGGAATTAACTCCTTTTAGAACTTGAGATGGTTTCAGGATGGGTTTGTTCCTGCTGGAGGAGTCACAGGAGTCTCTGTACAGTACACAAAGATTTCCAGAACAAAAAACCTGCCTGAATTCCCCCCAGAAACCCAAAAAAAACATTAAGGGTGGTGTGGTTTGGAGAGGTGCCTTTGGGGGAAAAAAAAATACAAACCCAAGGAGAAAAAAGATGAATATATGTGCTGTAGAAGGTGACAGAAGATTTGATGGAATCCCATTTTGTCTTTATTGGTCAGACTGGCACTTGTCCAGGGTAGCAAGGCTGAATTATTGCAATCCTGAGCTGATTGTTAGCACAGTTCATCCTCAGGAGGAGATTGGATTGAGGAGAACCAAGTGCTGGTGCCTTCCAAGGGGGGCTGCTCTCGTGTCACCTTCCCACAAAGCCATTTCTGGGAGCTGCTGCTCTCCCTGGCTCAGCTTTCACTGCAAAAACTGCATTTCTGGGCACTGAGGATGAGCTGGTTCTGTGGGGCTGAAGCTGGGTAGCACCACTTTGGCTTTTTTGGAAATCTCTGGGGTGTTAGGAGCTTATACAGAAATGTTAAAATCACATTTATAGAGGATTTCTGCAATCTTCCTTTTTTTTCTGGTAGTGTCTGTGTTTTTTTTTCAGTCCCTCTTAGAAGATTCTGAATTTCAGTGGCTGCCTCAGCAGGCAAAACATTCAGATTCCATGAGAAAACACCAGCAAGTTGAATGTCCTTTGACAGCTGGGAGAAATTAGCAGAGTACCAGTTAAAGCCTTGTTTGTAGGGGGGAAAAAAGAGTTATTTAAGGTTAAATCTGTCAAGAAATAAAATAAATCCACAAGTCTCACCTGGGCACGAAGAAACTCAACAGATTTAGGAGCAAGGGAAAATTTGCTTCTTTAATAAAAGACAGAAGATTAAAATAAAATTATTATTAAGGGTGACTGGAAACTCTGTGGTTTTCAAACCAGACACAGTAATAAAAAGAAATCTGATTGCACAGGAGCTCTTTTTGAATTTTGTACATAAACCTTAAAGAGTTAATTGTTGCAAGGAAAATGTTGTCTGAGAACCACTTAACCTTAAAAAATACCCTGAGATACATTTAAAATATCCTCCTCTAAACAGTATTTTTATTTATCTAAAATATTCAGGTTTTTAACCCACTATGTGTATGGTTGCCTTGGGGTATTTTGGAAAAAACAATTAAATATGACTGAACATGACATTATAATTACAAAGTAAATATGCTCTAATTGAGTAATTAACTCAACATTTCTTCCTAAAGGCATTGTAGGAACAAAGTCATGTTACTGATCAGATTTCAGATTCTTTATTCCAAAGGAGGAGGGAAAAAAAGGCTTCAGTTCTCCAGCATGGCTGGCTAGATGTAAAACTTAAGATGCCTCAGTTTTTAAATTTGAAATATAATTTTGGAATTTCAATATTCACATATTCTTCTAATGCTTTTTGCCAGATGAAATAATCTTTTACTGAGGCAAAAACAATTCTTGTGTCTCTTTGCTTGGAAGTCATCTCAAGTCTTTTAGGTTCGTGTATTATTGGAAAAAATAATAACAATAATTTTGAAGCTGCAACTTGTGTGATTCAGCTGTTAGCAGCAGAGCTCCTGAATTTTAACTCCTGGAAGGCAACCATGAACTGTGTGAGAAGCAAATCTGTGTGAGCATAGAAATTAAAATTAAAATTAAAGTTAAAATTAAAATTCAAGTTAAAATTAGAATTAAAATTACAATTACAATTAAAATTAAAATTAAAATTAAAGTTAAAGTTAAATTAAAATTAAAGTTAAAATTAAAATTAAAATTAAAATTAAATTAAAATTAATGTTAAAATAAAAATAAAAATAAAAAATAAAAATAAAAATAAAAATAAAAATTAAATTAAAATCACTGTGTGTTGAAGGCAGAGGGGAAAATGAATTATCTCACCTAAAAGCCCTGCACAGAGGATTTATATTGGACTTTATTTCTGACTGACAAATGTCAGGAAGCTGAAAGTTAAGACTGATCTGTAATACCAAACTTTGCTGGGTTTTCCACCCAAAAGAAAACTCTCCATGCAGACCCTACATGTAAATATTAGACATTTGAATTAAGTACCAACTTGCTGTTTGATTTGCTTGGCAAAATTTAACTTATTGACAGCAAAGTCAGCAAATGAAGTCACACAAACCCAGGGGTCATTAAGGAAACAGGAAATCCATAATATTCATTCCTCTCTGGAGCTGTGAACAAATAGACTTATGCAGGGAGGAAGGCTTCACCTGCATGCTGAAATTCACCTATGATAATTAAATTGCCTATTATTGCTTTTATAAATTGTGCATTGCCTGTTATTATTGCCTATTATAAATTGTATAGATGCACAGAGTGTTTTCAGGTGTAATTTAAATTCAAATTGGTGTCTTTAGAGAGAAGTAAAAGGCATTTATGGGGTGAAAATTGAAAGTGATCAGGTTTAATTGTGGGTTTAATGGAACTTTAGTGTGACTGTATTCAGGAGCAATAGCTAGGAGTGGATTACATGAAATTTTTACATCACTTACACCTAAGTGAAAATTTTAAGTGAGAAGCCTGAGATTTGCAGACATCAGTTACAGTTTCAGCATCAAAAGCTGAACTCATAAATCAGTGAATGGCTTTAACCATAGAACTGCAATATCTTGATCCTGGCAGATTCTCCCTGGCTTTGGCTCAGCTGCAGGAATTCTGTGAGTGTGAAGTGTTTGGGGTGTGCACACACTGCAGAGCTCTCAGAAACAATTCCTCCACTTTTCTTGGAGAATTATTTGCAATTTGTTCAAGGTATATTGAGCTTATTGCTCAAATCAGAAAGGAGCACATTCAGGAGGGAATATGCTGAAAAAAAAAACCCCAAATCCTTAATTTAGTTTTTTTTTTAAGGCTTACATCGTGACCAAAATAAGGGTTTCATTTAAATGTTGGATTTGAAAGGGTTTGTGATGGATTGGGTTTGCAATGGCACAGTGATGACTGGAACAGAGTAATTCTGAACATCTCTCACCTTTTCAGCCATTAAGGCAAAAGTCAGAAATAAAAGCAGACTAAGATGAGCATGACTTGAAGGCTTTACTCTGCTTTAAGGCAAAGGGTGTCAAGAAAGATCACAAAAAGTTGTGTCCCAGCTTGCTTGCAGTGATAAAAACTGTTATTCATGCCAGGAAATCAGACAAAAAACAGCAAGAGGGACTTGCTACTGGCACTTCTTAAAGACAACCAAAGAGTTTTAAAATAAAATTGAAATAAAAGTTCAGGCATCAAACTTCAGGCAAATGCAGCATGGAGTTTTACAGGTGGCTGGCAGAATCCCTGGGAATGGATGGTGGCACACGGTCAAACACAAAGTGCTTAAAAAAGGATCACATCTCCAAGTATGAATAATTCAGCAAAACACTGCAGGAAGTTTTTAATGCTGAGAATGCAACTTCTGCTACTTTCTATGAAACGTTGTGCTCAGACATCTCCTTGAGTGCTTTTAATTTGCAATGTGGTTTACACAGCTTGGAGTGTTTCTGTGGGGAGATCTGCATTTGACTGGAGCACACATCCTGCTGTTCCAAGGCAAAGCTTGGATCTAAATAAGTACATGTGGGTCAGCAGTTCTTCATTTTTCCAGCACTTAGCATTCTTATTGAGAGCTTTGCCTTCAATTTGCTCTTATTTCATCTTTTATTTTACTTTTATTTTACTTTTGTTTTGGGGTGCAGGTTCTTGAGATTTTTTTTTTTTGCTGTGCTTTCAGGAGGTTTCTGCTGGGGAACATCAGTGCCCAGAGCACACTGAGTGCTCCTAAGGATTTTGGTATGCATGCTGCTAGAGCCAGAAAGAATTTCTCATTATTTATGAGGTTATGGGAAATAAAAGGGAAAAGGGATGGGAAAGCCCCGTGTGGAGTCGGTTCTACAAATATCAGGGGGAAGGAAATGGATTCTTTTAGTATCAGTGGTGTTTGAGACTTCAAAAGGAATGTGACGTGAGCCCAGCCAGATGGTTTAATACATTGGTGGATTTTATTCCTCCTGTTGGAATACTATTTTGGAATGCTGTTTAAAGATAGAATTAGTGCAGAAGATGGAAAGCCCCACTTGTCATCTCAGGATTTCAGCCTCTGGTTCGTAGCTAGTTGTTCTGATAACAGCAGGAGGAAGTATCTGAGGCTGCTTCTGCAGCTACAACACACTGAACAAAGATCTGACAGACTGTCAGGTGCTGCTTGGGAGATTAATGTGAGGACTGGAGTAGGGACATTTAGAGGATCAGACTGTGTTCTAATTTATTTCTGTGTTAGGATGTTTTCAGAAAGTCTCATAGCTCCACAAAAGCTATATTTCTTTCCTTTTGGAAGGTTGAAAAAGAAATATGTTCTCTGAAGTTATTTACTTCTCCTCTTATATATTTACATGGTCGTGATCCCTGTAAAATGAACATCTTCCAGTATTAAAAACTCTCTTCATCTTCCCAACGTGCCAGGTCAACAGGCTTGGAAAATTAATTTTCTCTTTCTTCATCAGCCATGTTGTGTGTGCTTATGTGAAGATATCACCCTAGGAGGTGCGTGCAAAGAAATTAATAAGGCATTCCATTTGAATGAGATCCATTTTCTGAAATGGTGTTTGGTTACTGATGCCATCGAGCCTGGAGCAGCCACAGCAGTGCTGGGCTGTGTTATCCCAGTGTTTGGGTGTAAATCAGGGAGAATCAGCCCTGCCCAGCTCCTCCTGAGTGCACAGACAGGTTTGTGGCACAATCAGAACCACAGGTTGGTTCTTCCCTGCTGGTCCAGCTGTGGTGGTCAAGGAGCACAACACAACTCTTGTGCCATGATTTATCTCTTTCCAGTTCTGCTGGCTTGCTTGTTCTCTGCCTCTGTGTCTCCCTTGTCATTCCAGTCTTCTCCAGAATATTATTCCAGAATAAACAACCCAACCCTAGCTTGGTTTTATTTTTCCCCAGCTGCACCAGTTTTTGTATCTGCACACCTGGATTTGGTGTTTGTGGTACTGGTTTTCAGTACTGCTGGCCTCATTTCCCATCCCTAACACAGTTACCTGGGCACTGCTGTGCCTGGGATAGTCCCCTAGAACATTCCTCAGCTGGGTGTGAGGTTTATTCCTCTCTGGGGTGTGTGTGGAGCCTGGCCACTCCTCCCAGTGCCCCCCGTAACTCCTGTCAGCTCCTGGCTCTCTGATCCCTCCTGCTCATTCCTCACTCACTGCCAGCAGTTTTCCATGTCCTGCTGGGTCACCCAGACACCAATTCCTCTGAGCAATCTGAATTTCAGCAATGATCACAGGTAAAGAGGATTCTCCTCTCTGCTCTCAGTGATGTTTCACCTGGTGATGCTCAGGACACCACGGAAGGAACTTGATGTTTTGGGAACCAGTGACCACATGAGGAGCCAGGACACAGACTGCTGGTTTTGGAGCTTTGTGATCAGGATGTGTGTGGCTTCCCTCTTGGGTGTGAACTGCAGAGACAAAGTGTGTTTGAGTGCAGATATTGCCATGATCAGACAGGAAAGGGGGCTGGTGCCTGGTGTCTCTGGGGACTGCACAGGAGGAATCAAACCTCCCTCTTCCTCCCAAACCTACACAAACTTACCACTCAGCACCTCCAGGGCTTGAATAGCAACCTAGGTATAGAGATATTTCTGATTTTTATATTTCCAGCATGTGTATCACGAGGTTTTTATTTATATTTTTTTATTTATTTTTTTTTTCCAAATAGCTGGACAAAAAAAATGACCTGTTGTTGGGAACCATTAGAATGTCTTTGAGATGTTTGCAGTTGCACTGTGCCTACACAGTTGTGTGTATATACAGGCAGAAATAGAATTTCTTTAGTGGACCAGAATGAAGAAGTGGCTGTGATTTGGAAGGATCTAGCTGTGTTGTGAAAGATTTTGTAAGGAATAGAAAAGTATGAAATAAGATAGAGCTGCCCTAAGTTTTCATTGTAAGAGATGTCATTCTTCATGTAGTAAAACTGATCATTCATCCTGGATTTCATTTTACCTCTCTGTAGGTGTTTAAATTGTCTAGATTAAATGAAATTAACTGTTAGAGCTAATCCTTTGGAGCTGCTGTGTGATCAGTGGAGGAGAAGGCAGCCATGGCCAGAGAGCATCATAGATCTGTGAAAAAGCTGCTTTTTTGGGAGCTGCTTTACTCTGCCTTGACTGTGGAGCTAAAGCTTTGGTGACTAAGTGAGACTAAATGTCAGCTTTCAGATTGCTGGAACTCCTGAACTGACTTCTACCCTATGGATGTGTGTTGATTTCTAATTTTGGCTGTCAACAACAGAAGCACAGTGCGAAGAAAGGAGTTCTGGGCCTATTTAAGTCACCTGTCCTTCAGGTGGCCTGTGAGGATGCAAATGCACACATGCTTGCTGTTAAACAAAAGGAATTGGCAAAGAAAAGCAAGATAAGGAAAATATCAACTTGGGGAAAATCCCAGCTGGAAATTCATGGAAGCTGCTTCTTGAGGAATATCCCTGTTAAATCAACAATTAGTTCTTCCTGAGATTATGTTTAGGAGTGGGACAATTTGTGAATGCAGAACAGGCAGCTCCAGTGGGGAGATGGATTTTCCAGTGCCAGGGAGCCAGAGAGGAGAGTTCTGGCAGGGCCAGAGAGGGATCAGAGGAGCATCAGAGGAGTGATGCTGTCAGCAGCTCAGGCTTTGCTTCCTGGCTGCTGAGTGTTCCCCTGTCTGGAACATCCCAAACTCCCCAGGAAAGATAAAATAGTGCAGAGAGGATTCTCTGTTTGGGTGAGCAAATGCAGCATGCCTGGTGTCAAGAGTGCCATTTTGGAGTGGTGGAGAGCTCCCTCTCTCAAAGAGAAGATGAATTTGGTCTTACGAACTTTGTTGAACCTTGGGCATGCTGGAAAACTTATTCCACCTGCCAGAGCCTGGATTTCCAGGTGATTTCAGCCAGAGGGAGAGCCCTTGTCCCCCAGGATGCTTCTGGTGACATCAGAAAAGGTGAACCTGGCTTGGAGAGAAGGTTTTTATCCCCATAAATCAAGGGTGGCACACTCTTTCTTTAGATCTGTGCTGCTGTATCACCTCAAAGAATGCACATCTTTTCAAATTTCTCCCTCTCACTGCCTCAAGCAGGGACCTGAAGTTTTCCTGCATCCTATTTATCCCTTCAGGGTCTCTTAGCCAGGATTTCCAGCTCTGGCCCTGCCCTTTGCACCAGCTCTGGAGCTCCCAAACCCTGCTGAGCTCTGGAGAAAGGCTGTGCCCCAGCACCCACGATTTTTTGGCATCTGCAGTGGCAGGGACCTGCTCAAAGAATTGTTTGCCCTTCTCACGAGGTGCTACTGAAATAATTCAACTTTGTCAGCTCACTTGTGGAATGTGAATTTTGAAAAAAGGGAGTAAGGGGATTTTTTAAATTAAATAGCAACCTTTGCATGTAGTGTTTGGCTTCCAGTTTAATCTTTCAGAAGAAATCACAAACATATGTTTTGCCTCTTTGAAAAGCTATTCTGTAATTCTGCATGGGGCTGTCTCTGATGTTTTCTGTCATCCTTTCACCATTTGCTTTTGAATGCTCATTTACTGTCTGCGCCTGGTAATGATACAATGACTCAAAACAAGAGAATGTTTTGGGAAATGTATGGATTTAAGTGGGAGTAATTTACTTAAAATAATGTTACTGTTTTTGTAACAGTACTTTTCTGGTTAAGCCATTGTACTGCAAATAACTTGAAATAAGGACAGTGGGGTTCCCCAGTCTACACGTGGAAATGTTGTTGCATTTACCCACTAAAGGCCTCAACACATTGCAAAAGATACATTTTTACAGAGACATTTCTAATTGGTGTCCTTTAAAGATCTTCCTGAGAGCTTTGAGTTTCCTTCTGTCTTTGGGCTCTGTGTGTGGGTAACAGATTTTTGAGGATGTCAGCCAGGCTGAAGAATCTCTCCCAGCATTTTCTGAATCCTGTTTGACCACCAAAAGGATTTGTTAAAAAATGAGGCAGAGCTGACCTGGGGAGATAAAGTGGAAGTGAAATTTCACAGTTAAATTTCCACTGGTTGTTGCTCCTGGTTGTCACCAGTGTACACCTTATTAAACATCTGATTTTGCTTAGTTACAGCTACCAAACACTGATTATAAATGAGGCTTGTTCCATTAAGTTGAAAGGGTCATGAGGTGTGTCAAAAACCTTTCATTTGCTCCTGCTCATTAATTCTGATCAACTTTTCAGAGCTCTCTCTTACGTAAGACTAAATGCTTTGGCTATTTTTAGTCTTTAGTGAAGACATCATCCTGCTCTACATTTCTTAAAACTCTTTTTTTCCAGTTCCCTGGACTTTCAGGCTTGCCTGTAGGTTGGGAATGGTTCAGGGCTGTGTTTTTGAGTGTTGGTTCATTCTGTCCAGCTGGAGACAGCAAGAACAAAGCAGCTCAGTCACAGAAGAAGAATTTACCTGCACATGCCTCCATCCTCCAAACAGGGAGGGCACAGCACTTACGGCAATCTTTAAATGACCTGGATGTTTTGAGGCCTTCTGTTGTGCTTTTTGGTAGTTTGTTGGTTTGGGTTTTCTTGTTTTCCTTTATTTTTGTTGTTGTTTGCTCTCTAATGAGCAGCACCAACACAGAATCTCTTGGTGATGCTATCAGATGAATGGTTTATAGGGAATTTCTTGGTTTTTTGTGATGCTGATGCTGCAGAGCTTGGAGGAAGGAACACAAAAGCCTCAGCTTTCACCAGCTTTGGTGGGATGTGCAAATTCCAAAGGCAGAGCTGGAGCAGCAGCCAGAGCCTTCTCCCAGTGGCTGGCAGAGCTCTCACGGAGCTGCTGTGGGTCTGATCCTGCCACCTCTGCTCTGCTGGAACTCCAAAATCCATGGATGGAATCCATAATCTGCTTTTATATCAACAGGAGCTTTGACTCTTTATTGATATCAACAGGAGCTTCCATTCTTCATTGATATCAACAGGAGCTTTGACTCTTTATTGATATCAACAGGAGACTTCATTCTTCACTGATATCAACAGGAGCTTTGACTCTTCACTGATATCAACAGGAGCTTTGACTCTTTATTGATATCAACAGGAGCTTCCATTCTTCATTGATATCAACAGGAGCTTCCATTCTTCATTGATATCAACAGGAGCTTCCATTCTTCACTGATATCAACAGGAGCTTTGACTCTTTATTGATGTCAACAGAAGATTTGACTCCTGATTGATATCAACAGAAGATTTGACTCTTTATTGATATCAACAGAAGCTTTGATTCTTCATTGATATCAACAGGAACCTTCATTTTTAGAAAGAACCTTCAAAGACTGCCCCAAACCTTTGTTCCCACCATAGGAAAGCTCAAGGAGGAGAGGCTGAACAAACCCCACTGAATTATTTTGGGGTTGGGTTTGAGGTGTTCAGCCTGAGATGATTTTCCTGTTATTATTATTATTATTATTATTATTATTATTATTATTCAGGTTGGAAATGCCCATAACTAGCAGAGCAAGCCAAGAGTTGGTATTTTTACATTTGTACATGCTTAATATTTAGACTTGGAACATTCAGCAAGAAGATAGCAGTAGTTTAAAAATAAAAACATTAGAGAAAGGTCTGTGTGCTGGAGCTAGAATTTATTACTTTAGGTACCAAAAACCCAGTAAAATTATTTTTCTCTATGCAAAGTGCTATAAAAAATGACTCTAAATCTAAATATGAGTCTAAATAGGTGTTATAATTAAAATTATATATTATATATCTCTTATATAATTGTATATGAGATATAATATATATAACTATAATTATATATACAATATATATAATTATATCTAA
>NC_031773.1:68623810-68626328 GCF_001522545.3 Parus major | reverse complement strand
AACAGAATAACAGAATAACAGAATAACAGAATAACAAAATAACAGAATAACAGAATAACAGAATAACAATAATGCTGCAAAGTCTGGGGCTGGAGAGCCAAAGAGGGGGGTGAAACTGGAGCACTTTGGAGGGGGCTGAAGAGGAGGAGGAGGAGGATGTGGAGCATCCCGTGGCCTTCAGAGGTGCCTTTTAATCAGAGTTCTCGTGTCAAAATGCAGATTTGGAATTCCCAGGGTGGGGCTGGCAGCCAGTGCTGGTGGCTCACGCTGGAAATTCAGATTTACACTCCCCTCTTCCCCACCAACTCTGCTGCTGCCTTCATGGACAGCAAGAGGAGCTCAGAGCCTGTCAGGATTGTCTCTGCCTGTTGTCTGTCAGGGCTGATCTCCATTTAAGATCTGCATCCAGAAGTTTGAGTTCTTTTTGTGTGTCTTTATTAAAAATCTGTTGTTTGTAACTCAGCTACAGTCATGCACAGAGATCCCTTTGTGCCTTTTAGCCATCACCTGCTGGAAATGGGAACAGACTGCTATTTCTGGGCTGAGAATACGAGGAGTTGTGGAAGAGCTGTGATTGATTTTTCTAGGATGAGGACTATTGAAATTGCAGCCTTTGAATTATTTAGGTATCGTATGCTTGTACACATTTTCCAAATTGAGTCACATATTTAGGGCCAAAAGCAGCTGCAGGATTGCTCTCTACCCTGTGCACAAGCACATGTGCATGCATGTGCTCCCCACAGATAAATGGGAGCTGTTTAATCTCATTTAATCCACTGAAATTTGTCGTGCAATTAACCTTACGTTTTAGATTACTGCTGTGCCGGAAGAGAGATCGGCACTTGGAGCAGCTGCTTTCACTTGTACTGCAGAAACCTCTCCTAAGGGTGGAAAAAATGATCCTCTGCACTGACAATATCCCTTTTTTTTTAATGGTTTGGGTAGAGTGAGACAAATCCAATCCAATCCAATCCAATCCAATCAAATCAACAGGTTTGTTGTTTTTGGGTTTCTATCCCACTCTGCATTTTCAGACAAGGAACCTGGAGGTCATCTAAGATGGTGAGGATTATTTTTGATGTGTAAGAGCTTTCTGTAAAGAAGTTCTATTTAGATTAGTCACTAAGTAAAGGGTAATCATTCACCAATAAGAAAATGACAAGCAGTTCAGGTGACAGGCTTGTCAGAAAAATCCAATTTATTGAGCTACAGTTGATCTCCAGAGAAATTTTACTCAAGTCTAGGAAATCTCACCAAAGATGTGCTCACCCCCAGGATCTCTAATGGCAATAATGATAATTTAAACAAACAAAAAAGTGGGAAATAAATTGCATTTAAAGAAGAAAGCTCTCTTTTGGTGTCTCCTTTTGAGGATCTGTGCCTGGAGTTTGCCCAGGAAGCCTGGTGCTCCTCCAAGCATCTCACCATGGTGTGTGTGCACATTTCTGCCGAGGTTTTGTGCTGTCAGGTGCCCTAAAAATAGGTGCCCTGCTTCAAAATGATGTATCAGAGCACGAGACACATCTACAGCTGCCTCAGCTTTGGAACTTAGGGCTTTTATTGCCTTTTATTGGTGTTAGCATTGCCCTGGTGCTCCGTGTTCTGCTGGGGGTTGTGTTATCCCAGGAGAGATTTTGTGGCTTTCTCTACAAAACCCTGTGGAGAATTACAGGAATCCTGAAGCTGCTCCTCCAAACACAAATTGGGCTCTCTCAGACAAGCACAAACACCCTCCTCAGCAAACAGATGTTTGTCACTGCCTCTCTCTTGCTGCTTTTTGAGTTTTATCAAAGTTTCACTGAGCTGAGCTTGAAGGAAAATGTCCCCTGGCTTCATTTCTGGTGCCACCAGGAACTCATCTCAAGGAAACAAAAAGGATTCCTTGTGAGCATTCTTGTAGCTTGAAAGTCACCAAAGAAAAGGAAAAAAAAACCTGCAAGTTTTCTGAAGGAACTTGCCCTCTTAACTCCTCCTCACCCTAATAAATTTATCTCCTGATAGGATTTGTGATTTTGATTGACCTCTCATCAATTATCAAATTTTCACATCAGACACTTGACTCAGGCCCTATTATTTAGTAGGGTTCATGGTTTTTCCCCCTCTTTCCCTTCTCTAAAACACCCCCAGACCTCAGTTCCCAGTCTGTTTCTTTTGAGTCCATAATTACAGGAACATCCCAAACTGGATGGATTTTTGTCTCTGCTGAGAATTTTCAAAGTCTGAGCTTTCTAAATTCCCCAGGTCAAGGTTTGAGATGTCCCTTTGGTGAAGGAGGCAGAACAGAGGTTTGGCTTTAAACCCCACATTTATCAGCAAATAGGAATATAATTTGTTTTTATTACAAGTAAAAGAGTAAAAAAAGCCCAGAGTGGAAAATAGAGAGAAACCCTTCCTTTCTCCCCACCCTCCAAAAAAAACAAAACAAAACAAAACAAACAAAAGGAAAGGAAAAGGAAAAGGAAAAGGAAAAGGAAAAGGAAAAGGAAAAGGAAAAGGAAAAGGAAAAGGAAAAGGAAAA
>NC_031773.1:68615131-68622885 GCF_001522545.3 Parus major | reverse complement strand
ATATATATATATATATAAAATATTAAATTATATATTAAATATAGAGGTGTTTGAAGATGATGCCATCCTGCCCCTCCCATCCCCAGGAAGAGCAGGCTGATCCCTGCCATTCCCACCCCTGGGGCTTGGCTGCTGTTTTCCAGGCCCTGGGATCCTTTCCTTGCTGCCTCTGAGCTGAGCCAGGGTGGGGATCCAGTAGAAACCCCCAAGGCTCTTCTGAAAATAATTTGGGTTTTTTTCTTAAATATTTGCATTTGTCCCTGCTGAACTCCACCCTATTTTAAAGAGTTTTTCTTCAATTCGTGGAGTTAATTGTAAATTCAGATCCAGCCCTTCAGTGTGTTTGCTTTACCTCCCAGCTTCAGTTACCTGCTTGTTTAATGGCACTATTCACTGTTTAATCATCCAGATCATTAATTGAGCAGAATCAAAACATGGAACAGACTCAGCCCCAGGGCAGGTGATTGGGTTCCTCCCTGTGCCACATCCTGCAGCTCAGCTGGACACAATCCTGGCTGCTCTCAGCCATCCACTGCTCCCATACCCCTGATACAGCTCCTTCCTTGTTGGATGGCCCTGGAGTTCCTCTCAAACTATCAGACAACACCTCACAAAGCTATTAATCAAACCAGGAGATTTTATTGCTTGGATATTATATTATATTATATTATAATATATTATAGATTAATATATAGATTGGACCCTACTGCTTGCACCTTGCCTGTGAATTCTGTTGCTCAGCTCTGCAAGGAACTGCTTTTCTTTGCTGCAATTTATTCATGACAGGTCCATGTCTCTCTCTTTTTTTCTACTTATCCTGAAAAAAGTATAAAGCACTTGCTGGTGCTTGTTTATTTTGCTTATTCCAATTCTTCTTTTCCTTTTTTTTGAAACTGAAATTAGTCTGGATGTAAATTTGCCCCCTTTTACTTTTTCACTCATCTGTTTATTTATTTATTTATATTTTTATATCTTTATTTCCTTCTATTTATTTTTTATTATAAACTGGGTATGCTGTAAATATAATATAATATAATATAATATAATATAATAATATAATATAATATAATATAATATAATATAATATAATATTTATATAATATCTAATATATATTATATATATTATATAATATAATTTATATCATAAACAATTATTAACTATTTTATAATAATTATTATTATAATAATAATTATTATAATAAAAGTTATTATAGATTATTATTATAAGAGTTATTATGAACTATTTTATATTTTTATTAGAGCTCTATATTATATATGATTATATATAATATAATATATTAAATATGTATTATATATATTATAGTCATTATAAACTATTTAATATTTTTATTAGAGCTCTATATTATATATTTTATAGATATAATATTAATTATATTACATTACATTACATTATGTTACATTATGTTATTATTATATTACATTATATTGTGCTATTTTATATATTAAATATGTTTTATTCTATTCTATTGTATTCTATTCAATTCTATTGTATTCTATTGTATTCTATTCTATTCTATTTATTCTATTTATTCTATATATTATATTATATTATATTATATTATATTATATTATATTATATTATATTATATTATATTTATTATATTAATATTTCATATTTATATTATAAACGAAATTTATATTAAAATATCAATATTTTATATTTATAAACTGGGGATTCCACTTACCATTTCTCTTGCTCTTTTTCTACTTATCCTGCAGAAAGTAAAAAGCACTTGCTGTTGCTTGTTTATTTTACTTATTCCAATTTTTCTTTTTCTTTTTTGTAAAACTGAAGTTAGTCTGGATGTAAATTTGCCCTCCTTCTACTTTTTATTTTTTATTATAAAATTATATATCTATTATAAACTGGGGATTTCACTTATCATTTCTGAGTCCTCTGAGATCTCTCCTGTCTTCCATCAGCTCAAACCAGCAGCCAACAGCTTTGAGGTTACTTCAGAAAGTGCTTAAAATATTCTATTATCCTAAATAATATTTAACTTATCTTTAACATTCTAGGGTGCAGTACCAAGGTCACTGAAAGTATGGGAAATATCCAAATATTTCCTTCCCTTTTACAGTTGGAAACGATACCTGGTTTGGTTTGGGCTTTATTTGTGCTAATCATCAGCTCTTGATGGATATTTTGGGGCTTTTTTGAGTAAAAACTGATGCAAAAATATCATGTAATACCTAATCCTTCTTGGAATAATGCATCAAGTGCTCTCCTTTTTCCATTGGTTTAGGGATCAATGTTTTCCACGTTGTTCCTCATTAACAGATGAAGAATACACTCTCATACACTGATTTTTTTGTGTGTATGTTCCTCATGCTTCTGATTTTGACAGCTCTCACTGCAATATTTTATAGCATTTTCCCCATTTCCCTGCTCCCTGTTTGCTTTTTCCCCATTTCCCTGCTCCTTGTTTGCTTTTTCCCCATTTCCCTGCTCCCTGTTTGCTTTTTCCCCATTCTGTGAGCAGTTAAAGCACTGAGTTAACCAATCTCATCTTTCATCTTTTCATCTCCTCTGCTTTGGGGGAAAACACGGCTCTGCTGCACTTTCAAGGGCTGCAATTTTAAGATTCTGCTGCTTTTAAAGTGGTAGGGGGAAAAATAAAGCAAATAATGACACTCCACATCAGGTTTGGTGTATTTTTCATTTAAATAATTGATCTAAGCAGAACTTTCTCTAAAATAAACTAGATGAAGTCAAAACTTGTCCATGCCTTGTGCCAAATGGTCACTGCAGAGATGCTTTTTTGAGAGGGTTAATAGGTGGCATGACAGATAGCATTAAAATTCAAATACCACTTTAAATGGTCATCACTGTGGATTTTAACAGAGTTTCTGGTGAGGTTTTGGTGATTTAGTTGTCAGCTTTCAGCATTTGTGTAACATATTTAATTTCCTGTTGGAGAGCAACCTTACCTGTTACTTCAGTGACTGAACCCTGATTTGTGTTTCTGTTGTTTCTGTATCTATTTCAGTTCTGAAATCTTGCATTTTTATTTTATTTTTTCAGGAGAGAAAGCCTTTTCCAAAAGACTTTGTGATCTGACTTGGTGGCACATTTTCTGTTTAATTATATTCAGATGCTTAAATTCATGATCTGTAGCACAGAAGGGCTTGAGAGAGCAGAATTTGGTTCACCAGCTGGGCACAAGAACACAAATTCTTGCTGAAGGGTGGTGGGGATTAGCAGGGTGATGATGCTGTGGATCACAGTGCTTAGTGACTTATATATTGCTTTTTGGGTGGGGGCTCAATCTCCATTTCCTAGTTCTGGGCAACATCCAGCTTAATAATGGTGGATTTGGGAGCATGAAAATGTATTTGTAGCTGGGAAATTGAGTGGAGTATTTCACTGCTACGCTGCAAAAAGGGGAAAAAATCCCAAATGCAGTAACAGCAGCTCTCAGGTTGCAGAAAAGTTTTGTGGTGGGGGAGAAATGAGTGCTGTAGGTGAAATTCCAGCACTGTGTCTCACCAGTTCAAGAGGAATTGTGTTCTCCTTGCTGCCCAGGAATTAACCCTGAGCATTTAGATTATAGGGTGGAATTTCTTTCTCCCTGAAACTTTGGCTGTGCTGAAAATATTTTCCTGGGATCTTCATTCTTTTATTTCAGCTACTCCTATAAAGCACCTCCAGAACAAGTCATTTGTCACTGCCATTAATCATTTACTACAGATCCTGTCTGCAGCCTCTGAGCTTCATAAAACAGACAGATCCTTGTCAGTAATCAATATTTGTAATATTTGTTAATATAAGTCTGTCGTTACTGACTCATCATTCGAGATTAATTTGAGACAAAGCACTTTGTTATGGGACTGCTGATCACATTAGAAGCAAAACCAATAAAAACACTGAAAGCTGGATCCCTAACTTTGCTGGCACATTAAAATCAAAATGCATGGGCTTGGATCCTCATGTGGAACCTAACTATTAAGAAATAATAATGATGAAGCTTGACACATTCCCAAATTGCAGAAAAGTCTTCATTAAGGAGCAGCAGCTGTTTATTTGAAGGAGCACATGGTCCAGTCAGCATGATAAGAACACTGTGGAGAGGGATCAGCAAGTTTGCTTTTACTGGAAAACACACATCTTTCTTCTCCCCTCTAATGGGTCAGTATTAAAGAAGAGCTGGAGTTGGAGAATAATTAGTGATTTTCCATTTATTTTTCCTTTCCAGCATGCCTCAGGCTAGGGAGGTCAAATAGATGCTAAGAGAAAAAACTGCATCTGGAACTAGTCTGAAAATAAATACGTATCCCATGAGTAGTGCTGTGTACAATTTGCTTAGCCTTGGAAAACTAAGTTTGTCTGCCACTTGATTGCCTGCTTCATCGAGGAAATCTGCTTAGCCTGTAGGATTCTGAAAGCTCTTTTTCTTCATCTTCAAAATGTGAGGGATGTGAATTAACCATTTCCCATTCCTTGTTTCTTTCAGCTTTCCCTTTCACATGCCAGAGTCACATTACTCATCAGCTTCCTTTGGCTGGTTTGCAGCAAGGAGGTTTTTCAGTGAGCACAGACAAGCTCTGGATTTCCCTGCTCTGTAATGAGACTCCAACAGCCTGAAAATCTTATGGCAATGACATGAAATAACATCTGACTCTATCATGTCCTTCCTTGCGAGTCAGTGAGATGAATTTACAAATGTTGGATGCTTTCTAGGTAGAGGCATATCCTGTTGCACTCTGTGCGTCGATGTAATTGTATTTATTCCACCTGCTTTAATTCATTTGTAGTGCAGTCAGTGCCGTCACACCTTGGCACTGCACATCCAGCTATGAAATATGCATCTTGAGTAATTATTTCCATTCAAGAAGAGCTTGCCAAGTCCCTGGTTTTAAATGCCTTTCATCTGATATTGCAAATGAAACAGCTTTAAAAGTGGTTTTCCCTTTGCTTTGTCTAACAGTCCACAGGAGCCCACCTCTCCTCTTTACTAACACCACATTTCTACACTGATCTAAGGTGGAACTTGCTCAGCAGGAGGCTTTGAGCTTGCTTGGAAATAGGTGATGTGACTCCTGGACTTGGGTTTCCACTCTCTGCTCCCTGCATCTGCTGCTCAGGTGTAAATGGGAGCTCCAGATGTGAATGGGAGCTCCAGATGTGAATGGGAGCTCCAGATGTAAATGGGAGCTCCAGATGTGAATGGGAGCTCAGATATAATGGATGCTCAGGTGTAAAGGGAAGCTCAGATATAATGGAAGCTCAGATATGATGGAAGATCCAGATGTAAATGGAAGCTCAGGTGTAAATGGAAGCTCCAGATCTAAATGGAAGCTCAGATATAATAGAAGCTCCAAATGTAAATGGAAACTCCAGATGTAAATGGGAGCTCAGGTGTAAATGGAAGCTCCAGATGTAATGGAAACTCCAGATGTAAATGGAAGCTCAGATATAATGGAAGCTCAGGTGTAAAGGGAAGCTCAGATATAAATGGAAGCTCAGATATGATGGAAACTCCAGATGTAAATGGAAGCTCAGATATAATGAAAGCTCAGGTACAATGGAAGCTCCAGATGTAAATGGAAGTTCAGATATAATGGAATGTCCAGATGTAAATGGAATGTCCAGGTGTAAATGGAATCTCCAGATGTAAATGGAAGCTCAGAAGCACCAGTCTCAAGACTGGGCAGGGTTTTGAAGCTGACCTGGGGAGGAATAAGATCTGTAGACCCCTCAGGCCTCCCTTTACCTGTAGCTCAGATTATGGGCCCCAGGGAAACTCACAAGTCCACAACAAATTAAATAGTTACAACAAATTAAATAGTCTCTTAAATACGATACAGGACATAATCGAGGCGTTCTTAATCAAGGTTTGCTGTCTTGACTTTGTGTAGATTCTATGTTGCATTTTTTTAACAGGGCTTGTATTTCCTTCTGTAAAGTGTCTGGGATAAAACTCAGTTTATCTTTCACAAGCTCTTGCAGATCTCAGCTGAATCATAGTCCAGAGAGTAAAGAAATCTGTCCCAAAATTTCAGAATTCTCTCAAAGTGATCAAGGTTTTAATTTGGGTCACAGAAAAGCCTCATTGAAGAGGCACAGGTGGCTTAGCTGCCCTTACTGAAACACTGCAACAACTGCATTAGCTTGAAAGAGTGACTTTATTATTTTTAAAACTGCTAAGACCTTCTCAATATCAGCCACGTGTCACCTGATGTGTATATTCCATTTTTATGATTAGGCAAATCCAAATACTTCCTCACTTTGGGCTAAAGAAGCTGCAAAACTCTTGGGTTTAGCATTCTTATTAATTCAATTGATAATAATTTAATGCTTTTAAAATAGATTTCTGCGTTGCTTCTGTAGTTCATCCATCATTTTATCAGGATATGGAATTAGTTCCAATTTCTAAACATTCCAAACAGTTCCAAACTCTCTGCACAGGAGCACAGAGAGCACAAAAGCCACGAGCTGTGCCTTTGTGTGCTGCTTTCTGCTCCACTGTACCTCCTATAGAATGGAAGTTCTTAGGTTCAGTAGGTTCCTAGACCTAGACATAAGTGCTGCTTGTGGGAGAATTCAGCCCACTGCTAAAATTTCACCTTGCCTTGAGGTAATCTGGAAGAAACATGAAGATTTTTATGATAGGACTTGACAATTTCATTTGTGTCCTTTGCCACGTACCAGACAGAGCAGCGCTGCATGTCTGAGTGAGAAGGGCATGAGGAGTAGCCTCACCCTCTGAACTTTCAAGCAGTCCAGCTTGCAAAATGTGTGGGTAAAAGAGAAAAAGTTTATTTTCTCTGAATCTCTGGAGACTGCATTGATGGGAGGTGCCTCTAATGGCCCAGCACCTCCAGTGTTGTTGGGAGTCTCTTGAGAGAAAAAAGCTTGCATTTATATTCATAATGAAGAATTTGAATTACCTACACTACCTTCCACTGAAGGTTTCTAAAAAGCACTAGATTTAAATAAAAATAAAGCCCAGATTCCTCTGTTTCATTTCATTTTTAACTCCATTCTTAACAGGTTCCAACTATGGGAGTCCCCGTCCGGCTCACGCCAACATGAACGCCAACGCGGCGGCGGGGCTGGCCCCGGAGCACATCCCCACGCCGGGGGCAGCCCTGTCCTGGCAGGCTGCCATCGATGCTGCCAGGCAGGCCAAGCTGATGGGCAGTGCTGGCAACGCCACCATTTCCACGGCCAGCTCCACGCAGAGGAAGAGGCAGCAGTACGGCAAGCAGAAGAAGCAGGGCAGCACCACGGCCACGCGCCCGCCGCGCGCGCTGCTGTGCCTGACGCTGAAGAATCCCATCCGGAGAGCGTGCATCAGCATCGTCGAATGGAAATATCCTTTGGTGCTCCTCCTGCTCTGCCTGGAGCGGGGTGGAGGGGTGGGTTTGCCAAGTGGAGTTGTTTGGATGAGTTCATGGGATTCAAACCAACGCCCACAAAGAGGAAGGGAATCGATGCCTGAGGTTGAAAGGCACCACTGGGGCGCTTCAAAGTCCACAAATAATTTTTGGTGTCTTAATTGAGGTGGTTTATGCTGAAGTGGGGCACGCCAGGAAAGGATTAGAGCTGAAAGCTGAACTCTACCCCTCTGTGAGGAACCACTGGAGGGTTGGGTGATAAAGCTCAAGTGGTTGAGTTCTGCTCTTTGGAAAAGGTGTGGCCCAGGCTGAAATAAATTCATGGGAGATATTCAAAGTGTCTGGGGTCAGAACTGACCTGGCTTTATGGGTATAGATATGGATATCTATCT
>NC_031773.1:68597212-68614376 GCF_001522545.3 Parus major | reverse complement strand
ATAGATATATAGATATGGATATATATAGATATATATCCATGTATATCCATGATATATAGATATATATCCATATATATGTGGAAAGCAGCTGCTGGCTTTCCCCCTTTTTTTAATTTTTATTGTTTTTTAGAGGTGTCACCAGTCCAAAGCTCTGGTGCTTTCAATCATTTTTTGTTAAACGTGTGACATGGCACTTTTTACAGCATGGAGAATAGAATGGGGCAGAAGGTAAAACACAGAACAAGGTAAAAACCCCCAAAGGTACTCAGTGAGACCCTGAGACTGGGCTGAGAACTGTCAATTATATTGGAAATCCAGTTAAAATAATAAGGCTGAGTCATGGTGAGGGATAATGGTTATCTAGAAGAAGAGAACAAGAAATACAGCTAAAGTGAGATGTCCAAATGCAGAGCCAGATCTGATAGTCTGAACAAGAGACAGATGGTGGCACAGATGATGGATGACAAGCACTGACACAGAACTGCAGAGGGAAGGGGTCAGTGCTGCTTCCCTGGGAAGTCAGGGAGAGTCAGATCCTTGCTTTACTGTGTGCAAGGAGCAAAGCCCTTTCAGTCACCCCAGTCTGATCCGTGCAGGCTGGAATCTGAGTCTTTGGTGTGAAACTCAGACTGAAATGAAGTGTGTCTCCTCTGCATCCTCAAAGAGAAGCCAGGATTAACCCTGAGCAGCAATCACAAGCTAATGGGGCTCTTTGGGAAACACAAAAGAAAGAATGTTTTTAGGGATAGATAAGCATGTCAAGGGAAGGCAGTACAGAACTTGGCAGTAGTTAACATGATAAAAAAATGAATTAAGGCATTTAAGACAATGTGATAATATTATTCCTTTGGGTGTCTGGTGGGATGTTGGGTGAAAACAGAAAAGGAGTATATTAGGTATTGCTGACATGGACATACTTTTCAGATGAAGAACTTGTTAAAAATGCTCCTGTCAATCCTTCCATGTCCTTAAACTACCTGCCTGCCTGTTCCTTCCTTCTTCAGATGCTAATTTTTAATCCCCTGATTAAGTTTGCTGCTTTTTATTGCTTCTGACATGAGTCTGATACTTTAAGCACAAGAAGATGGATGATGACTAACAGGGTAAAACTGAGTTTAGGTTTTCTTAGCAGCACCCCAGTCACCACATGTCTTCAGAGAGACATTTGATAGGTGAATAAGATCAGCAATAAATGATTGGGAATGTTGTAAAGCAGGGTACAGCACTGCTGAGATCAAGAGATGACCAAACAGTGCAATTAGAGCAACACAAAGATGCTGAAGTTTGCAGTTTGGGGCTTTGTTTGGTTTTAGGTGAGTTGGTGGAAGCATTTTTGTTTTCCATCAGAGCCCCTCACTGGACATTTAGAGTTTATAAACATGAAACACGTCAATGACAATAAGCAATATCAAAGGGTTGTGACAAAGTTTAATTTAATTCTATATTCTGTCTAGTGACAAGGTTTAGTTTAATTCTATATTCTGTCTAGTGACAAGGTTTAGTTTAATTCTATATTCTGTCTTCTCCTACTTGCTAAAAACTACTGAGAAAGGCTCAGCCTAATTTGTTGTACCACTAAAATTTAGTCATAATAGATATTAAATATCAAATGGTACTTCAGTGGTGTTTCTTGCCCAAATGTTACAGTGTTCAGAGCCTTGAACTGCATTCAAGAAAAAGTGAAACGGAGTAATTACCTTATTCTGCAAAGGCTTAGCTGTGTATTTAATTTTCTGCCTTTTGTGCAGTGTATTTGTAGGTTTTATAGAATTTAATGTTTACTGTGCAAAAAGAGAATGCAAATAAAAGATGTGTAAACAGTGATAAAGTAACAGATAATAATCCTGCCAAAACAAACAAACAAAAAAATAAATTTGGGGTGGGGAGAAGTGATTCAGAGAATCAAACCTATGGAAATCCAGGTTTTTTAAGCAGTAAATATTATAGGAACAGCCTGGGGTAGTGCATACCTGAGAAGTCTCGTGTAGTCCTCCTCTCCTGACCTGCTCTCCTGCCTCTGTGGTACCATTTATCTCCCATCACTCAGAGGCTTAAGCAGAGCAGTCTGGTGAGTCTGGAACCCTCTGCCTGTTCCATATGTGAAATGCAGGATGGATGTGAGGATAAACAGCAGCCTGGCATTTGTGTACATCTTGCAGCTCAGCTGCTCTGTCCTGCTCCTCATCCTCGCTCCAGAGCCCTGGGGACTTCTCCCAGGAGCATCTCCAGGAGATTCTTGCAGTAAATGCAGAACAGACCCTAAATGTGGTCTCTGGTGGGACTTTGGAGACATTTCACAGCAGCTGAGATCAGGGAGAACATTGAAATAGATAAAGTGCAGTGCCAGGAGGCTGGGCAGGAGGAAAATGCCCTTTGCTTCCAGTGGATAGCCAGGGGGGCACTGGGCTGGTGCAGGATTTCTTTGCTGAACATTCCAAAGGTTTGGTTCCTCTCTTTCCCCAGCAAAGCTGATGTGAGGTTGAAATTGAAATTGAGCTGTTTCTCTGTCTCTCAGCTTCCTGCTGTCCCCAATAAACTGTGCAGGGACCTTTGTGCTTCCTCTGATGCCAAATGAAATGCAAGTTAGAGAGAAAGAAATCCTCCCTCAAATGATTTTTTCAGCAAAACAAGTGTACATGGCAGTGTGCAGTGTAAGCACATTTTGGACACTTTCTTTTTGCTTTAACAAAATTAATCCTTTTTTAAACATCTTCTAGCTATGTATGCAGGTATTGCTTGAGCCCTCACATTTAACTCCAAGATATGAGAGAGAAACTGAGAAAGGAGAAGGGGCAAAAATACAGCAACGACAACAAAAGAAAAAAAACCAAAAAACCCCCAAAATGTTTGTTAAAATTATCTGAGAATTTATAAATGCAGATGAAAACAACCAAGGAAAAAGAATCCTAAAAAGACAAGGGCAGTCATCATAGAGCAGGTTTCTCTTATTCAAACTAGTGCAGCCACACTCAGAGGAAAACTGGGAAAATGCAATCTAAATAAGTAAAAGGAGAAAAAAACTTTTAAGAAATCTGTGTTTACTCTGGCACGCGACTGGCCTACACTGCTTTTGACTTATTAGGAAGATTTTTGGCTGGGAGCTCCTAAAAGCACTTAAAAAGGCATATGTTTCTTTTCAGAATATAAGGGGCTTGGAATGCTTTCTTTAAACAAAATTCTTATAATTTATTATTTTTTTTTTTAAAAAAAAATTTCTTTTTCTTTTTGTGTGCTCATTTTGGAACAATTTCCTTAACTCCATTCCTCAGACCATTTGAAATAATTATTTTACTGACTATTTTTGCCAATTGTGTGGCCTTAGCTATCTATATCCCCTTTCCAGAAGATGATTCCAATGCCACCAATTCCAATCTGGTAAGTCCTCCATGGAGTTTAGTCTTGCTATTTTGAAAGTCCTTTTGAAAAGCCATTGTGGAGACTTGTGAAGGTGGGGAATGTGAAAAACAAAGAGTAGAACATCATAAAGATTGGTTTTGTTTGCTGTGTCTTGTCAATTTATTTTACTCTCTGTTTCAATGGAGCTGGTTTTGGAGAAGAATATCCCACAAAGGTGCTGTGGGTGATGTTTGGGTTTTTACAGCATGCTGCAAAAAGCTGTTGGTGAATTTGAACCTGCAGCTATTTGGGGGAGATATCTTTTTTTCCTCAGGGATTGTCTGGTGGTTTTTGTCTTGTGCCATTGTGAAGTTGGTGCTGTCCTCCTCTGGAGTGATTGATGATTAATTTGTGCTTGCATTTCAGACACCTGCATTGGTTTGGCTGAACAGCATTTGTGGGGTTGGGGTTTTTTGTTTGGTTTGGTTTTTTAATATTTTTATTTGTTTGTTTTAAATCATTCCCTCTTGTTGGGGGAATATAACTTTTCTTCTGTCCCCACTGATGCTGGTGTTGGTACTTTTGGGATTGGGGAGTCCATATAAAAAGGAAGAATGTTTACTTTTGGCTTAGCTTGAAGCCATAGCAAAGAATTCTGTTCAGTGAGGGCAAAACACAAACCAGCTCTGGAAGGCAGTTCCCTGAATTAGCAGAAAACATTTCTGGATTTTTTTCTTTTTCCTCTCAAATATGTGAATAAATCTCCTGCTTGTCATGTTGAATCAGGATGAAAACTCACTCCCAGAGTTTAGGAGCAGGGATGCTATTTCCTGAATAGAATTTATTGAGACTTAAGAGATTTTAGAGCAACAGAGGAGGAAAACAAAAGCCACAGTTCTAAAGTAGCGACAACTGGGATGGCTGACAGACATTGTAATTAAAAAGATTCATGCTGCTCTTGGAAGTCAGTCATCTGATTAAATCTCTCTTGAAGTTTTAGAAAACACATTGCAAACTTCAGGAATTGCTGAAACAATACTTCTATGCTTAAAAGCAAAATAGAAAGTAGTAAAAATTTGGACTGTAACTCCCTAAAGAGGTACAAAAAGAGGAGCAGGAGGTGGTAAGTGATTGGTAAATAATCTCTACACATGAGTTTTGTGGTCTCTTTGTTAGTGTGACTTGGTGTTTAACAAAGATGAGTTGTGGTGTGTGTACTCAAAATACTTCACTAGGGCACCTCTCAAAAATGACTGTATTTTATTTAATAACATAAAATTCAGTCCATCTCCTGGTGAGGAAAACAGGTATGTTTGCTGCATGTCCTGACTTCCAAGGGTTCAAAGAGGAAAATGAAGCAGATTTGAAGGTCAGAGGACTCAAAAGAGGAAAATGAAGCAGATTTGAAGGTTAAAGGACTCAAAAGAGGAAAATAAAGCAGGTTTGAAGGTCAGAGGACTCACAATTTGAGTTTAGTTGGGTTGTGGCTGTTTGTCTCCATTCAGAGAGGCTGGAAGTATGTTTGTACTTAAATGAGATGTATTGAAACTGTTCTGCTATCGAGAAATATGTGCACCTTGTGATTTGAGTTTCTATTCTGCATCTGTTTTCCAAGACATCTTTGCACCATTTAGAATGTCTATAAAACCACTTGTGTTATCTGTGGGTAAAGTTTAAAAAAACCTAGCCAAGCAAGAGCTGTCATCTCAGGCAAATTTGGAAATGTTACACCCTTGAGGATGAGGAGGAATTGTTAATTTACCTAAATAGTAGGGGAAGAAGAAAGTGAAATGAGTAATCTGCTAGACCCCACTTTGTGTCTTGATGATTAAAGTAATTAAAACTAGAAAATGGGATGCTTGGTGTGGACTCTTCTGTGTTATGGACCAAACTCTGGAGCTCTGGCTGCTCGGTGGGCTGTGATCTCCTGCTGCTCTGTGTTTGCTGCTGTTGGCTTTTGTGTGTTTTGTTGCTGTTTTCTCAGTTTATACACTCCTCCCTTGGTGTGTGTGCACTGCTGGGGAGGAGCACACCATCTGAATATGCTGAATTCTGTGGGGAAAGTCCTGAGCCAGAGGGGGCAAAGGGCTGAGATCAGGGTGAAAAATGTGTTAGTTGTGTTTGGGAATGGGATGAAGGAATAGATGAGAGTAAAAGAGAAGTTATCCCATCAGGCAGGAGCTTTGCAGGAGTGGGACCTTCCTGTCAAAGAGCCAAACTGTGCATGGAAGAGATGGAAAGAAGCTGGGCTTAATAACATGTTAATAATATGTTAATAATATATTAATAATATGTTAATAATATGTTAATAATAGGTTCCTGTGAAAGCTCATGTACTCACTTCATCTTTGAATCTTTTTCTACCTATGAGCATCTATTTCAAGAAATAAATCAGATTTATTTTGAGGCCAGGAGGGCTGCAAGGGCAGTAATGTGACACAGGCCAGTTTTTGTGAGCAGTGTGTACATGTGGGTCATGCACAGAGGTGTGTGCTGTGCAGAAGGGTGACTGAATTCTTTTGAATTCTTCTGAATTCTTCTGAATTCTTCTGAATTCTTCTGAATTCTTGATTGGTTTTCATGCTGCAGTTTAGCTGTTTTAGGGTTAAAGCTACCACAGAAACTCCCACATCCCTAAGACATCTCTAACTTTTGAGGTGCAAGGAGCTATCTACAGAAACACAAACTGTTTTACGAGCTCTGAAAGTGCCATCTTTGCCAACAAGCTGCCAGATTTGCCTTGGGCTTTGAGTATTCCTTCTCCAAAGTCTCATCATAACTTCTCAAATAAAGTTTTCTTTAGTGATTGAGGTTAAAATTCAGCCAATTGCCTTCAACAGGCAATAATGGAGTAGAGGGTGGTGAGGGAAGAGAAAGGAATCCTGGATTATGTGAGTGCCTTCTTTCCTTCTCCCTGTAAAATGAGAAAAATGATGCCTAAATGATGCTTTGGCAAACAACTGCTCTGTGTGAATTTGGTACAGAAATGTCCAGTAAATAATTCCTTCCCCTTTGCTGTAGCCAGGAATTGTGAACAGCTGCTGTGTGGTACAAGTTTAGGTTTAACACCACATAGATATTCTGCCTGATCCTCTGCAATCTCTAATTCCTATAATAATAATTCCTATAAATTTTCAGGCCTTTTTCATCAAGTCTAGGGATGGTAACTTGGACTGCAAAGCCCTTTCAGTTTGGAAATGAACATTTATGCTAAACCCCAAATTTCCTATTTTTATGCTCACTACATTGTCTTTGCCATTGGCTTTAAGAAATATTCCAGAGTGGTATAATGTACTCATAAAAAAATGCTTGAAATTGGCTTTGGCAGTTTTTATGTGTTACTTTTGCAGTACCACAGGAAAGCTATTTTTACTGGAAAGTGCTGGAAAACTATTGAACTTACCCAAATGGAGGGCAATTGTATTAGGGGCAGTTCTTTCCCCCCCACTTTTTTTTTGTATTAATGAACTTCCTGAGCCTTAATTTAAATTTACAAATAATGTAAGCTCATGTGTAACCCTGCCCAAAGAACAGCTGTGTGTTAATGCAATCAGAAAAATTGAAGCTGGTTTGGGGGGAATTAAAGTCAGCCTGCATCAGAGGCTGTGACTGATACAGAGGCTTTCTGCTTGTTATCCCTGCAATTATGCATTAGGACAGAGATAACATACAATTAGGAATAAAAATCTGGACTGCCTAAGATAGGAAGCTGGGAGGAAAATGCTTCTGTCACTTTACTGGCAGCTGTAAATGGCATGAGCCTGGTCAGTGTCACAGCATGGTGATAACATAATGAGGTTAAGACCAAGGTTTACAACACCTTCCAGGGAAGGCAGCTCTGTTGGTTGTTTATGCTTTGGATAAAGAAATCTTCCTTCTGTTGTTTTGATAGTTCTGCTTTCCCTCCCTTGTCCTTCTTGCAGGAAGGAAATGCTGTTGTACTCGAGTTAAATGTAAAGGAAAATCTCTTGTGTTTATATGTGAGCTTGTAATGGGATGTCACCTTTGGACTAAACCTCAAATGGGACCCCATGAAAAGACAGATGGGATTTCTGCTTGCTTGTGTCTGCCCATGGGAAGGGGGCTTGTCCTTCAGGAATCTTGGCTGTTTCATCACCTGCTCCTTATGGGAGTGTCCTGTAGATCAGGGGATTCCTTAAAAAAAGAGAAAGTTACTTCAAATTATTTTTTTCTGCCATTTTAAGGAGACTGACACAATAGGAGTGGATGTGACTATCTATTACATTTCTATATAGTGGAATAGAAAATCTCAGCTGTTGAATCAGAGGATTCTCGAGTCAGCACATGGAACAGGCTCAGCTTTTCTTGTGTGAAATCTGAAAGCATTAGAGAGCAAAGTGTGGGCCAGGGGGTCTGGAAAAGAAAGGATGGCTTTTCTGGCTGAGGTTGAGGAAAAAGGACACTGCAGAAAAGCTTTTGGATCTGTGGCATCCCTGCTCTCACCCTCCTGTGTGCCAGCTCCCCATGTAGGGTGTGTAGGGGAGTGAGGGATGGAGCACACACCCAGCTAATGATGGGTTTATTACCTTGGGCATGGTGCCAGCCCTGCTGCAGCTGGGACAGCTCACACTGAGAGTTTGGGGAACCAGGAGTGAGTGACAGAAGCTGGAAGAACACTGCTGAGGCGGCTGCAAAGCCACTGGAGTCAGAGTGAGGAGAAAGGAAACGGTGCCAAAAAAAAATCCTGGAGGGTTTCTTCCAGAAAGATTGTGAATCACTGTGTGATTCTGAGGAGGCTGAAGATAATGGAATTTAGGCTCAACATTTCCCAAAGTTCTCAGAAACCCTGCTTCTGACAGGGGAAGCTCAGCATCCCTAGCTGCAGAGAAGAACAAGGGTGGGAGAATAAGCATTGGGTCTGGGATATTCAACTTGTGTGCTGGCCCTGGAATTGAAAAGCTGTGTGGCCTTGGGTAAATTGCCATCCCAATTTTTCCATCACACCATTCCATGAAATGTAATCACATTTCATTTCATGGAATGCTGTAGAAAAGACTGTAAGGGAAGAATCCCTAGCAATCAGTTCCAAGATAGTAGTCACTAACTAAAACAGAAATGTAAAAAGCAGGGTTTTTTGGGTTTGTTTTTTTTTTTTAACATAGTCGTGTCGTTTCCTAGGCTTTGTGAAGATGAAACTGGTAAAGCAGAGACTGACATATGTATTACTAGCAGGAGGAAAACTGTTGGGTTCTGAGTCCCAACCAAATCCCAGCTTCTCTTTGTACCAGCAGCCCCAGAGTTCTCACCCAGTCTGTGCTGGTTGTTGTTTGTCATCTCCTTATGGGACCTGACATCTCTCAGGGCTGTGTCCCCCCATTTGTTTTTTACTTTTTAAATCCATAATCCTTGCCAAGTAATTCTCCTTCTTCCAGTACACATTCCAACAGACCCATCCCTTTTCCATTTTCCTCCTATCTGCAGTCCCCCCTCCATCCATCACATTTCATGGATGTGAAACCATCCATGGGTTTCACATTTCCCACCTGTTTTCTCATGTGACCCCAGTGCTCTTCTTCCTCAGCTTCCTGACCCCTTCTCTTGTTAATTTTACTCTTAAATTCCATTTCTTTTCCTAAACCTGGACTCTGTCACCAAGGAGTTAATCCCAGTGCACATTCTGTCTCCTTATTTATTTAGCTTCATTCTCCACACATCTGTCTCCTAATCTGAGCCTTTTCCTTTTGAAATCAGTGTCCCTCCCAGTGATGTCTGACCACCAGCAGAAGACAAGGACACTCACATGCAGGACTGTGAGTTGTGCACAATGCAAAGAATGATAAACTCTTGCACTAACTAACCCCACCCCGTGAAAAGGGAAACTTGAAACTTGTAGGTTGTATGTATAAATGATTTTGAAACTTTAGCTGTGTGTTTTGGTTCTGATTGATGGCAAGTTTAGCCCAAACATTATTTATCCCATTTTTGCAGACAGCTCTGATTACCGTTTTCCCTTTCTTTCTGCGTAGGCTTTCTAAATCTTAACAAGTGTGTTAGTTGGGGTTGTTTCTTTCAGGTGGTAATTATTCCTGTTTATCAAACCTCAGGTTCACTGTAGGATTTGTGTGTGTGTGTTTCATTTGGATTCTTTATGACTTTTTTTACCTGTTTAGGAAAAACAGAAAACAATGTGGAAGCAGGCTAAATAAGAGAGTATTTAAGCAGTGATGTTTTCACTGTAGTCTAATTCCTGCCACTCCAAAAGTGACAGTCTTTTAAAAACAGTGGAAATTTTCAAAATGGGAAGTCCTTTTTGATACAAGCATCCTTACCCTTCTGTAAGTCTTTGGGGTGTTTGACTTCTGTCCATGAGCTCTTCAGAATCTATGAGGAAGGAATTAAGCATCTAGAAAATCTAGGAAGTATATTTCATATCTCCTTTAGGTTCCTTCATGTATAGCTTGTATTAGACCATGTTTTAAGTCAGGCAAATTTCCCATTGGCTTCACTGGAGTTTGGCTGTCACCAGACACCATCCACCAATCCAGTGCATGCCACTGAGACAATTGTTGGGGCACTGGGGGCAATTGTTCACATTTGCTGATGTGAACAAAGCCATTGACTCTAAAGGAAATGCTCCATCTACTTGTTCAAACTAGGAAAAAATACCTCAAGAAGTTTTCATAGCTCCCTTAGAAGTAAAATAACAGATGTGCCGCTTGCCAAGGGACAGAATTGCAAAAAGGGAGGAATGTTTTGTGAGTTTCTCACAGTTTTGACTGGTTATTCCTCCCCTGGACAATTCTTGTTCTCTCCTTTGCTTTCTAACTCCTAAAACATGAGGTTCTGTATGGCATAGCAGCTCTTCAGCCCTCCTGGATGAACGACAGGCAGCCTCAAAGCAAGCAAATTCTTGATTTCACCTTCAGGAAATGCTGGTCAACATATAATTGATGTTGTCCATAACCCCATGGAGTGAAACTTCTTTTCCTGCTTGTACAATTCCCATGAAGAGCCTGTACTTAGCAAAGACACCTGAGAGACCACGGGTTAGGGAAAGACACCCAGCAAGCAGCAGGAAATCCTCATTAATGCCTTTGCTGGAAGGTTGGCTCAGCAGGTCATCTCCTGAAGGCACCCTCAGAAAGTTCTGTTGCACCCAAGCCTAGGCAAGGCAGCTGGACCATCTCTGGACATCTTTTGCTAGCGCCCTAACAGCTTGTGATGATGTCTGGGGCACCAAGGAATGTGTGTTTTGCTTGGTAGAGACACTTTGATGGTGCATAGATGTAAATTTTGATGGATGCACGACATAAATCCATGTCTTGGTGCTCACCCAAGAGGAGCCAGAGCTTTGGGAGCTGTTCCCTTCCTGGGGCTGCAAACCTGTTTCTGGCACAGCTCCTCTCCAGCAGGGGTGGCAGCACCTCAGCCCTGTGTGCTGAATTTGGCAGGTGGGAGATGCCCAGCTCCAGCAGCAGGAACATTCCAGAATGGAAATGGGAGGAGTGTGGAGCCCTGGTTAGCTGTGTTGGCAAGGGTGAAGCTGCTTTTCAGGCTGTCCTGATAAACTTGCACTGGTGGAGAGTGTGGGGTTTCAGAATCCATCATCTTCTGCTGGTTTGCCATTGTCTGTTGCTTGTAAAGTTTATATTTAGGTAGCTTTTATTAGGAACTGAAGCAAACGTCTTTTGCACATGGTTATCTTCATCTGGTATGTCGAAATGTTTTTCTACTTAGCAATAAATGTGCTTAATCTTTTACTATGACTCTTTGATCTGAAGCATGGTGAATGCTTTTTATGTGGATGTTTTAAAACGTTTCAGTTCTATTACATGCCCTCAAATATAAAACCTCACACAAGAGCGGAACTTGCATGTAATTTTTTTATTATTATTATTTTTATCCATTGAAAACCACTTACAGTGCTGTTATCCTTGTGTGGCCTTATTGTCTGAGTCACTTTTAAACAAGAATCCCTGTTTAGATGAGATTATGCAGGCAAACATGTGGTCACAAAAGATTTTTTAAAGATCTAGTTGCATAATTGTTTCACAATCCAAACTTGCATTTAAAAACAAACAAACAGAAAGCTTCTCCTCATTATGGCCATCAAGATAATGCCTGAATCTGGACAAAAGGCACATCAATGCCCTTCAGGAGCAGCTGGCTGAGATGAAAAATGTGAATTGAAATAACATCAAAGGGGATGCACAGCTTCTCTAGTGGTGGCTGGATGGTCACAATGACAAAGGAAGGTCTCAGACAGGACTGGTGTCACTGTGGTGTTGGGGCATTTCATTCTTAGATTGTTTTGCTGTAGAACTGATGCCTGGAGAGGGCTGGCCTGGAACAGAGGCTGGACAGGGTTCAGAATAAAGCAGGGATTTATTGAAAGGCCCTAAAGGACACACCTGGGGCAGTGCAGGAGCCTGGCCAGGGCTACACCCAAGAAGAACCAAAAATGGTCACAAAATGGATGATTGCTCACCAGGGCTCACATTTTTGTAAGTTTTGGTCCATCTGCATATCAGGGATTCATTGTCCAGTCCCAGCTCCAGGTTATGGAGTCCCATCCTTGTTTTCTCCCTTCAGCCCAGCGTTGTTCCTGCTTTTGGGACTGAACCCTGTGAAGACTGTCCTTGGTATGGAGCTGGAAAAGGAATTGTTTTGTCTGTGAAGAGAGCTCACTGACACTGAACACAAAGCTCAAAACTCCACACCTGGGCAGCGCAGAATATGAAAAACAGAAAAGCTAAAACTTGAGGCATCAGAACAAGGAAATCTGCTGCTTCTGCTCCTTAAGATCATTGCTGTCCTTGTAACTGAGGGAAGGAAATAGAGGAATTCCAGCTTCCTGCTTCTGTTAAACGCCTCAGGTGCCTCCAGAGTCCAAGAACCTAACTGGGCATTTGCTTGTGCAAGCACTGAATAATCCCATGCAGCCCTGGGGTGATTCTGGAGTTCCACCTGGGGTTTTCTGTAAAATCCAGTGTGTCCAAGTAGGAAGAGCAGGAGGTAAAAGCTGGCATCTCCATGGAGATGTCTGGGTTGGATGTGCAGCTTTGGTTTACAGCTTAAGTTGCATTGATATAGACCAGCAAGGATCTGATAAACCTCCCTTCACCCAAACAACTTGTGTGCTAATTGTTATAAGCCATTAACCGTGATGGATTCTTCCCTGATTCAACCTGAACCAAGTTTTAGCTGTGAATCACTGGCTTTTTTATAGATCTTCTTATTTAATGTTTTCATTGTATCCTACTTCTCATTTGTCAATTACACAATTTTTATCCATCTCAGGGGTGTGATGCTTTCCTCCTGACATAAATAGATTCTTGTTTATAGCAGTTCATATTCCAGCACTGCCCTTTCCTCACTCAAATTGTGTTTATTACGTTTTACACACTTAAAAATTACATTCCAGTTTCATCCTTTTTTTTTTTTTTTAATATTGGATATAAATATTAATGTCCAGATCAGCTTTATCTCATTGATCAAGCTTGATTTCATTGTCCCTAGGATAAAAACATTAAAAATTGCTGCTGCTTTGCTTTCCTTTTGACACACCAGGCTGTTGCATGCAAGTATTTGACAGCTCATAGTGGGAAAAGGAAGCAACAACTGAAGCAAAGTTGAGTGTTTTAGCCTTTCAGAGGCCATTAATATGATAATATTTGACTATTTGTGATGTTTTTTTCTCTACTGAAAGCTTGTGTAGCAAAAGAAAAAGAGGAGGAAATAATAAATGCAGAAATGTATTTGTAACTTTTCAGATTCAGAAGGTTTAATTCTGCTAAATTTTGAGCTTGTACTTTGCAGTCCTTGCACAGAGGATACAGAAATATGAGGGACAGAGCAGTACAAAGAGCAGCAGCAGATCTAGGGAAAATGCAGTGTGGTATTGGAGGGAAGAAACTGCTGATACAACCCTGGAAATACTTCTGCTAAATAGCTCCTGAAATAAATTCACTCCTGGCTGAGAGTTCCCTTTGGAAATGCCCACCTTTGCTTTCACATTTCAATATGTGTTGAAAAAGGAGGCTGAGACAGATCCCAGCTTGTGTTCAGGCTGCTGCTCATGGGTTTCCCTCAGTTCCTCTTGGTCACTCAAGTCATTTTCCATGGTACACAGCTGGCACTGTTGGGCCATTTAAGGAGTTTAAGGAGTGTGTTTAAAACAGTTTTCTGTGGTTCATTCCCTCCTTCCATCACCCAGACCTGAACCAGACACCTCTGCCAGTTTGTGTGTCCACTGCTGCTTTCACAATACACAAAGAGAAGTTTCACTGGATGCAAGTGGTTCTTCAATGAACAGTAATTTCCCAAGTAGGATTTTCATACCATGGGTTCTTCAGTATGTCTTGGGCTTTATTATTATTATTTTTTTAAATGCCTCTATTGATGCAGCACTTATGAAGAGCATGGTTCTATCTTTGCTGGGCTCCACTTCTGAGCTCTTCTTGTGGGTGAGCTCAGCTATGGATGTTTCTGGGTGATGCTCATAGTGACTCTCACTGTGTAATTGTCAGAGCTGTGTAATTGTCTTTTCCCTGTCATTCCCAGTCTTTTCCAAAAGCCCAGAGAAGCTCAGGGGGCAGGCAGGAGGCTGGAGCTGCTGTGTGTGCAGGAGGGGAGCCTCTCCCCCTGCCTTGTGCCTGTTCAGTGGGATGGGCAGCAGGAGAGAACAGGCAGAACAGCCTCTGGAGCAGAGGTGAGGCCATGCACTGCTGTCCCTTGGGCACAGTTCCAGCTTGGATCAGGAGAGTTTCCAAGCTCTAATCGATGCTCTGCATGCATGGACAGAGCACAGCCTGGTTCAGTGACAGCCGCTCTGCTCCGGGTGCCTCTGGCTGCAGGAACTGATGTGCCTTTACTGTTCCAGCCCAGGAGGCAAACTGGGCTCTGCAGAGCCTTTGACCTTTTGAAAGCATGAAAATCCATAGGGAGCTGAAAATTATTCCTTTTTCATTGAGCTGCTTAAAATAAAGTGGCCTCCGACCTCTCGAAAGTGTGTCTGAGCCGGTGGGACTAGGGAGAGACCAAATGAACTAGACCATAGCAGGGCCCAGAGGTGAGCACAAATTCCAAGCTTTAGGCAAATTCCATAGATCAGACTGTATTTTAAAGTGAGAAGTGATGATTTCAGGCCTCTAGTGTTGCTTTCTGCTGGTCATATAAATTCATGCTCTATCAGCTTTATCAAGAAAAGGGAAGATGTTCGTAATGTACTGGTAGGAATCTCACTTCTAATTGAAAGCTGATAAAGGATGATATAACCTGAAAAAATAGAGAGGGCTTTTTCCTCCATACATTCCTCTACTGATCTGCAAATTTACACTGAGAATGCAAATGTATTTCTAAACTCCATGTGAATTCTCTCAGGTTAGGCTTGATTGTATTAAAAGGGCTGTAACTTTTGTTGTGTTCTCACTACTTGCTGCTGCTGCTGCTAATTCAGATTATGCTTGATTGTATTAAAAGGGTTGTAACTTTTACTTTGTTCTCACTACTTGCTGATGGTGATAATTGTTTCTGTTCTTTCTCCTGAAAACACTCATCAGCACCATATTTGAAGGATGGCCATAGAAGGTAGATCAAGCTTTCAGTTTTTGCTGTCACTGGCACAGTAAAGAAGTTAATAACTCATTGGGCACCCTGGAATTCTTAGCCATTTTATCCCAAAGCTGTGCCCTGATGCCTGTGCTCAGCTGGCCTTGGACATGATCTGGAAGCCACCCTGAGAAACTGTTGCTCTCCAACGTGTAATAACAGCTTGATAAACCTGATCTGCATTCCTTGATCCCAAGCTCATGCCTTTGCTTTTGCCTAAGCTGAGGCTGATTGTTCAATAGCTCCCAGTTCTCTGATAAATACACTTAAGCCTGCCCTGCTTCAGCAAAATTGGAAACATGCAGGTTGATCTCAGTGGGTGAGTGAGTGTTGCTTGAACAGCTTGCAAACAAAATGTTGTGTTTCCTCTGCTGTTTGGCTACTCCTGACAAGTCTCTCCATCTCCTCCCCATGGTACCTGCTGGAGCCCTGTGCTGCACACAAGTGATGATGTGGAAATTCTCCTCTGCTATCATTAAATATGCTTTAATTGGACTATGGAGCAAGGGACTGATTGTGAGCTTTGAGTCTGTTCTATTTGCTTGCCACATAAAACCTGTTATTTTACATCCCCTGGTCTGATTCAGGAAAGCAAGGGCTGAAAGCTTGTGAGCAGATGCAGATCTTGCTTGCTCAGACTCAGATGAAAGCATGTTCTCCCACGTCATACATGAGTGAGTAAAGGGCTGATGATTATTGAGCAAACACTGAGCAGAAAATGGTTTCAGAATAATGCACAGAAAAAGCACTGAGTAAATTCTAAAAAAGCCCTCATGTTATGTCTGGCCATCAAGGATTGTACAACAATTTGTTCAGACATTTAACACAAGGAAAAGAAATTGTTCCTGCTTCAGGATATTTGCCATTTTCTTTACAATAGTGAAATACTGTATACAGCCCTAAATGTTTTGGAATCTAATCTCACCATGTCCATCTGATGACCATGCTTGAGGTATTTATTGATGAGGCTGGATAAATCTGAGCTGAAGAGAGCACCACTTGTCATGGAGTGAGTAAAATCCTGGGCATGATGCCAGACTCTCAGGGACAGTTTTGCCTTGATGGCATACAGTGATTTATGCTTGTCTTTGCTTCCATCACTGAGTGCTAGAACAGGGAGAGGAGAGGCAGGAGGAAAGCCAAACTGTATTCTCACATGGATGTTATTTATTTAGAAATTAAAATCTTCTCATAGCCTCATCATTTTCTGTAAAAAAAAATAAAAAATACTCCTAGCTTCGTTTTAGATTATCAAGTCTGTGTTATTTTGCAGATATGATGGTTGTTGAGTCTTTCTCAACCTAAATATTTTTTTGTTGTTGTTGAAATACTCATATTCCTGTGACAGCAAATGCAGTTTGTTAAATAATCTTACCCTGAACTGCTGATAAATAGGCTGAGTTCTTAGCAGGTTTTTTTCCCTGCTACTTGGTATTGTTTTGTTTCAGTGAGCAGAAATTCAGTTTCCAGTCTGCTTTTAGTGAACTGAAGAAGTCTATAAGCTTTATGTGTTGGTCAGCTTCCATCTTCAAGCATCCTTTTATGACTTTCAGTAAAACCTTTCATTTTGATAGCTTATTAAAATGAAGTTTTGCACTGAAATGTCTGACTTATGCAAGGAGCAGCAGTTCCCACCTATTCCCTGTAGCCTCACAGGAAAATAACATTCCCAGACAAAAGTTGAGTCAGGAGACAGGAATGACTCATTCTTCTTACTCTTCCCCTCTGACATTACTTCAAGAACAAGCAAGAGGTTTAGTCTGAAGTGTTGCTGTTGTACAAAAACACAGAAAGTTGACATTAACTCCAGAGGAGAGTGGAACAAGAGTTTGGAAGACTGGTCCATTGAGGATTAATAACTAGATAAACTGCATCCAGCTGAGGGAATTCCCTGAGCTGAAAATAATTGGAGGTTGGGAGAAGGATGAAGGAGAGGTACAAGCCTGTCTTGTCACTGATCTCCCTTTGGTTTTTGATTTTGGCTGCTCCTGGAGACACAGCTCTGAGTTAAATGGACTCCTTCCACCCTAAGGGGAGCCTGAAAACCAGAACTTTGAGGTTCAAAATCCAGAAAGGATTTTTTGCTTTGTGGATTTATGGCCAACCTTCAGCTGGTATGGAGGGGAAGGAAAGGGAAGGAAGCAGTGTATTTTGAATATCTGTCTTTTAAGGTCATATCTTGACTTTTCATAGAGGAAAAACTGGGTTGGAAGGGACCTGAAAGATCCTCTAGTTCCAATGGCCCTGTGATGGACAG
>NC_031773.1:68558703-68597112 GCF_001522545.3 Parus major | reverse complement strand
AGGACTCAAAAGAGGAAAATAAAGCAGGTTTGAAGGTCAGAGGACTCACAATTTGAGTTTAGTTGGGTTGTGGCTGTTTGTCTCCATTCAGAGAGGCTGGAAGTATGTTTGTACTTAAATGAGATGTATTGAAACTGTTCTGCTATCGAGAAATATGTGCACCTTGTGATTTGAGTTTCTATTCTGCATCTGTTTTCCAAGACATCTTTGCACCATTTAGAATGTCTATAAAACCACTTGTGTTATCTGTGGGTAAAGTTTAAAAAAACCTAGCCAAGCAAGAGCTGTCATCTCAGGCAAATTTGGAAATGTTACACCCTTGAGGATGAGGAGGAATTGTTAATTTACCTAAATAGTAGGGGAAGAAGAAAGTGAAATGAGTAATCTGCTAGACCCCACTTTGTGTCTTGATGATTAAAATAATTAAAACTGGAAAATGGGATGCTTGGTGTGGACTCTTCTGTGTTATGGACCAAACTCTGGAGCTCTGGCTGCTCGGTGGGCTGTGATCTCCTGCTGCTCTGTGTTTGCTGCTGTTGGCTTTTGTGTGTTTTGTTGCTGTTTTCTCAGTTTATACACTCCTCCCTTGGTGTGTGTGCACTGCTGGGGAGGAGCACACCATCTGAATATGCTGAATTCTGTGGGGAAAGTCCTGAGCCAGAGGGGGCAAAGGGCTGAGATCAGGGTGAAAAATGTGTTAGTTGTGTTTGGGAATGGGATGAAGGAATAGATGAGAGTAAAAGAGAAGTTATCCCATCAGGCAGGAGCTTTGCAGGAGTGGGACCTTCCTGTCAAAGAGCCAAACTGTGCATGGAAGAGATGGAAAGAAGCTGGGCTTAATAACATGTTAATAATATGTTAATAATATATTAATAATATGTTAATAATATGTTAATAATAGGTTCCTGTGAAAGCTCATGTACTCACTTCATCTTTGAATCTTTTTCTACCTATGAGCATCTATTTCAAGAAATAAATCAGATTTATTTTGAGGCCAGGAGGGCTGCAAGGGCAGTAATGTGACACAGGCCAGTTTTTGTGAGCAGTGTGTACATGTGGGTCATGCACAGAGGTGTGTGCTGTGCAGAAGGGTGACTGAATTCTTTTGAATTCTTCTGAATTCTTCTGAATTCTTCTGAATTCTTCTGAATTCTTGATTGGTTTTCATGCTGCAGTTTAGCTGTTTTAGGGTTAAAGCTACCACAGAAACTCCCACATCCCTAAGACATCTCTAACTTTTGAGGTGCAAGGAGCTATCTACAGAAACACAAACTGTTTTACGAGCTCTGAAAGTGCCATCTTTGCCAACAAGCTGCCAGATTTGCCTTGGGCTTTGAGTATTCCTTCTCCAAAGTCTCATCATAACTTCTCAAATAAAGTTTTCTTTAGTGATTGAGGTTAAAATTCAGCCAATTGCCTTCAACAGGCAATAATGGAGTAGAGGGTGGTGAGGGAAGAGAAAGGAATCCTGGATTATGTGAGTGCCTTCTTTCCTTCTCCCTGTAAAATGAGAAAAATGATGCCTAAATGATGCTTTGGCAAACAACTGCTCTGTGTGAATTTGGTACAGAAATGTCCAGTAAATAATTCCTTCCCCTTTGCTGTAGCCAGGAATTGTGAACAGCTGCTGTGTGGTACAAGTTTAGGTTTAACACCACATAGATATTCTGCCTGATCCTCTGCAATCTCTAATTCCTATAATAATAATTCCTATAAATTTTCAGGCCTTTTTCATCAAGTCTAGGGATGGTAACTTGGACTGCAAAGCCCTTTCAGTTTGGAAATGAACATTTATGCTAAACCCCAAATTTCCTATTTTTATGCTCACTACATTGTCTTTGCCATTGGCTTTAAGAAATATTCCAGAGTGGTATAATGTACTCATAAAAAAATGCTTGAAATTGGCTTTGGCAGTTTTTATGTGTTACTTTTGCAGTACCACAGGAAAGCTATTTTTACTGGAAAGTGCTGGAAAACTATTGAACTTACCCAAATGGAGGGCAATTGTATTAGGGGCAGTTCTTTCCCCCCCACTTTTTTTTTGTATTAATGAACTTCCTGAGCCTTAATTTAAATTTACAAATAATGTAAGCTCATGTGTAACCCTGCCCAAAGAACAGCTGTGTGTTAATGCAATCAGAAAAATTGAAGCTGGTTTGGGGGGAATTAAAGTCAGCCTGCATCAGAGGCTGTGACTGATACAGAGGCTTTCTGCTTGTTATCCCTGCAATTATGCATTAGGACAGAGATAACATACAATTAGGAATAAAAATCTGGACTGCCTAAGATAGGAAGCTGGGAGGAAAATGCTTCTGTCACTTTACTGGCAGCTGTAAATGGCATGAGCCTGGTCAGTGTCACAGCATGGTGATAACATAATGAGGTTAAGACCAAGGTTTACAACACCTTCCAGGGAAGGCAGCTCTGTTGGTTGTTTATGCTTTGGATAAAGAAATCTTCCTTCTGTTGTTTTGATAGTTCTGCTTTCCCTCCCTTGTCCTTCTTGCAGGAAGGAAATGCTGTTGTACTCGAGTTAAATGTAAAGGAAAATCTCTTGTGTTTATATGTGAGCTTGTAATGGGATGTCACCTTTGGACTAAACCTCAAATGGGACCCCATGAAAAGACAGATGGGATTTCTGCTTGCTTGTGTCTGCCCATGGGAAGGGGGCTTGTCCTTCAGGAATCTTGGCTGTTTCATCACCTGCTCCTTATGGGAGTGTCCTGTAGATCAGGGGATTCCTTAAAAAAAGAGAAAGTTACTTCAAATTATTTTTTTCTGCCATTTTAAGGAGACTGACACAATAGGAGTGGATGTGACTATCTATTACATTTCTATATAGTGGAATAGAAAATCTCAGCTGTTGAATCAGAGGATTCTCGAGTCAGCACATGGAACAGGCTCAGCTTTTCTTGTGTGAAATCTGAAAGCATTAGAGAGCAAAGTGTGGGCCAGGGGGTCTGGAAAAGAAAGGATGGCTTTTCTGGCTGAGGTTGAGGAAAAAGGACACTGCAGAAAAGCTTTTGGATCTGTGGCATCCCTGCTCTCACCCTCCTGTGTGCCAGCTCCCCATGTAGGGTGTGTAGGGGAGTGAGGGATGGAGCACACACCCAGCTAATGATGGGTTTATTACCTTGGGCATGGTGCCAGCCCTGCTGCAGCTGGGACAGCTCACACTGAGAGTTTGGGGAACCAGGAGTGAGTGACAGAAGCTGGAAGAACACTGCTGAGGCGGCTGCAAAGCCACTGGAGTCAGAGTGAGGAGAAAGGAAACGGTGCCAAAAAAAAATCCTGGAGGGTTTCTTCCAGAAAGATTGTGAATCACTGTGTGATTCTGAGGAGGCTGAAGATAATGGAATTTAGGCTCAACATTTCCCAAAGTTCTCAGAAACCCTGCTTCTGACAGGGGAAGCTCAGCATCCCTAGCTGCAGAGAAGAACAAGGGTGGGAGAATAAGCATTGGGTCTGGGATATTCAACTTGTGTGCTGGCCCTGGAATTGAAAAGCTGTGTGGCCTTGGGTAAATTGCCATCCCAATTTTTCCATCACACCATTCCATGAAATGTAATCACATTTCATTTCATGGAATGCTGTAGAAAAGACTGTAAGGGAAGAATCCCTAGCAATCAGTTCCAAGATAGTAGTCACTAACTAAAACAGAAATGTAAAAAGCAGGGTTTTTTGGGTTTGTTTTTTTTTTTTAACATAGTCATGTCGTTTCCTAGGCTTTGTGAAGATGAAACTGGTAAAGCAGAGACTGACATATGTATTACTAGCAGGAGGAAAACTGTTGGGTTCTGAGTCCCAACCAAATCCCAGCTTCTCTTTGTACCAGCAGCCCCAGAGTTCTCACCCAGTCTGTGCTGGTTGTTGTTTGTCATCTCCTTATGGGACCTGACATCTCTCAGGGCTGTGTCCCCCCATTTGTTTTTTACTTTTTAAATCCATAATCCTTGCCAAGTAATTCTCCTTCTTCCAGTACACATTCCAACAGACCCATCCCTTTTCCATTTTCCTCCTATCTGCAGTCCCCCCTCCATCCATCACATTTCATGGATGTGAAACCATCCATGGGTTTCACATTTCCCACCTGTTTTCTCATGTGACCCCAGTGCTCTTCTTCCTCAGCTTCCTGACCCCTTCTCTTGTTAATTTTACTCTTAAATTCCATTTCTTTTCCTAAACCTGGACTCTGTCACCAAGGAGTTAATCCCAGTGCACATTCTGTCTCCTTATTTATTTAGCTTCATTCTCCACACATCTGTCTCCTAATCTGAGCCTTTTCCTTTTGAAATCAGTGTCCCTCCCAGTGATGTCTGACCACCAGCAGAAGACAAGGACACTCACATGCAGGACTGTGAGTTGTGCACAATGCAAAGAATGATAAACTCTTGCACTAACTAACCCCACCCCGTGAAAAGGGAAACTTGAAACTTGTAGGTTGTATGTATAAATGATTTTGAAACTTTAGCTGTGTGTTTTGGTTCTGATTGATGGCAAGTTTAGCCCAAACATTATTTATCCCATTTTTGCAGACAGCTCTGATTACCGTTTTCCCTTTCTTTCTGCGTAGGCTTTCTAAATCTTAACAAGTGTGTTAGTTGGGGTTGTTTCTTTCAGGTGGTAATTATTCCTGTTTATCAAACCTCAGGTTCACTGTAGGATTTGTGTGTGTGTGTTTCATTTGGATTCTTTATGACTTTTTTTACCTGTTTAGGAAAAACAGAAAACAATGTGGAAGCAGGCTAAATAAGAGAGTATTTAAGCAGTGATGTTTTCACTGTAGTCTAATTCCTGCCACTCCAAAAGTGACAGTCTTTTAAAAACAGTGGAAATTTTCAAAATGGGAAGTCCTTTTTGATACAAGCATCCTTACCCTTCTGTAAGTCTTTGGGGTGTTTGACTTCTGTCCATGAGCTCTTCAGAATCTATGAGGAAGGAATTAAGCATCTAGAAAATCTAGGAAGTATATTTCATATCTCCTTTAGGTTCCTTCATGTATAGCTTGTATTAGACCATGTTTTAAGTCAGGCAAATTTCCCATTGGCTTCACTGGAGTTTGGCTGTCACCAGACACCATCCACCAATCCAGTGCATGCCACTGAGACAATTGTTGGGGCACTGGGGGCAATTGTTCACATTTGCTGATGTGAACAAAGCCATTGACTCTAAAGGAAATGCTCCATCTACTTGTTCAAACTAGGAAAAAATACCTCAAGAAGTTTTCATAGCTCCCTTAGAAGTAAAATAACAGATGTGCCGCTTGCCAAGGGACAGAATTGCAAAAAGGGAGGAATGTTTTGTGAGTTTCTCACAGTTTTGACTGGTTATTCCTCCCCTGGACAATTCTTGTTCTCTCCTTTGCTTTCTAACTCCTAAAACATGAGGTTCTGTATGGCATAGCAGCTCTTCAGCCCTCCTGGATGAACGACAGGCAGCCTCAAAGCAAGCAAATTCTTGATTTCACCTTCAGGAAATGCTGGTCAACATATAATTGATGTTGTCCATAACCCCATGGAGTGAAACTTCTTTTCCTGCTTGTACAATTCCCATGAAGAGCCTGTACTTAGCAAAGACACCTGAGAGACCACGGGTTAGGGAAAGACACCCAGCAAGCAGCAGGAAATCCTCATTAATGCCTTTGCTGGAAGGTTGGCTCAGCAGGTCATCTCCTGAAGGCACCCTCAGAAAGTTCTGTTGCACCCAAGCCTAGGCAAGGCAGCTGGACCATCTCTGGACATCTTTTGCTAGCGCCCTAACAGCTTGTGATGATGTCTGGGGCACCAAGGAATGTGTGTTTTGCTTGGTAGAGACACTTTGATGGTGCATAGATGTAAATTTTGATGGATGCACGACATAAATCCATGTCTTGGTGCTCACCCAAGAGGAGCCAGAGCTTTGGGAGCTGTTCCCTTCCTGGGGCTGCAAACCTGTTTCTGGCACAGCTCCTCTCCAGCAGGGGTGGCAGCACCTCAGCCCTGTGTGCTGAATTTGGCAGGTGGGAGATGCCCAGCTCCAGCAGCAGGAACATTCCAGAATGGAAATGGGAGGAGTGTGGAGCCCTGGTTAGCTGTGTTGGCAAGGGTGAAGCTGCTTTTCAGGCTGTCCTGATAAACTTGCACTGGTGGAGAGTGTGGGGTTTCAGAATCCATCATCTTCTGCTGGTTTGCCATTGTCTGTTGCTTGTAAAGTTTATATTTAGGTAGCTTTTATTAGGAACTGAAGCAAACGTCTTTTGCACATGGTTATCTTCATCTGGTATGTCGAAATGTTTTTCTACTTAGCAATAAATGTGCTTAATCTTTTACTATGACTCTTTGATCTGAAGCATGGTGAATGCTTTTTATGTGGATGTTTTAAAACGTTTCAGTTCTATTACATGCCCTCAAATATAAAACCTCACACAAGAGCGGAACTTGCATGTAATTTTTTTATTATTATTATTTTTATCCATTGAAAACCACTTACAGTGCTGTTATCCTTGTGTGGCCTTATTGTCTGAGTCACTTTTAAACAAGAATCCCTGTTTAGATGAGATTATGCAGGCAAACATGTGGTCACAAAAGATTTTTTAAAGATCTAGTTGCATAATTGTTTCACAATCCAAACTTGCATTTAAAAACAAACAAACAGAAAGCTTCTCCTCATTATGGCCATCAAGATAATGCCTGAATCTGGACAAAAGGCACATCAATGCCCTTCAGGAGCAGCTGGCTGAGATGAAAAATGTGAATTGAAATAACATCAAAGGGGATGCACAGCTTCTCTAGTGGTGGCTGGATGGTCACAATGACAAAGGAAGGTCTCAGACAGGACTGGTGTCACTGTGGTGTTGGGGCATTTCATTCTTAGATTGTTTTGCTGTAGAACTGATGCCTGGAGAGGGCTGGCCTGGAACAGAGGCTGGACAGGGTTCAGAATAAAGCAGGGATTTATTGAAAGGCCCTAAAGGACACACCTGGGGCAGTGCAGGAGCCTGGCCAGGGCTACACCCAAGAAGGACCAAAAATGGTCACAAAATGGATGATTGCTCACCAGGGCTCCCATTTTTGTAAGTTTTGGTCCATCTGCATATCAGGGATTCATTGTCCAGTCCCAGCTCCAGGTTATGGAGTCCCATCCTTGTTTTCTCCCTTCAGCCCAGTGCTGTTCCTGCTTTTGGGCCTGAACCCTGTGAAGACTGTCCTTGGTATGGAGCTGGAAAAGGAATTGTTTTGTCTGTGAAGAGAGCTCACTGACACTGAACACAAAGCTCAAAACTCCACACCTGGGCAGCGCAGGATATGAAAAACAGAAAAGCTGAAACTTGAGGCATCAGAACAAGGAAATCTGCTGCTTCTGCTCTTTAAGATCACTGCTGTCCTTGCAACTGAGGGAAGGAAATAGAGGAATTCCAGCTTCCTGCTTCTGTTAAACGCCTCAGGTGCCTCCAGAGTCCAAGAACCTAACTGGGCATTTGCTTGTGCAAGCACTGAATAATCCCATGCAGCCCTGGGGTGATTCTGGAGTTCCACCTGGGGTTTTCTGTAAAATCCAGTGTGTCCAAGTAGGAAGAGCAGGAGGTAAAAGCTGGCATCTCCATGGAGATGTCTGGGTTGGATGTGCAGCTTTGGTTTACAGCTTAAGTTGCATTGATATAGACCAGCAAGGATCTGATAAACCTCCCTTCACCCAAACAACTTGTGTGCTAATTGTTATAAGCCATTAACCGTGATGGATTCTTCCCTGATTCAACCTGAACCAAGTTTTAGCTGTGAATCACTGGCTTTTTTATAGATCTTCTTATTTAATGTTTTCATTGTATCCTACTTCTCATTTGTCAATTACACAATTTTTATCCATCTCAGGGGTGTGATGCTTTCCTCCTGACATAAATAGATTCTTGTTTATAGCAGTTCATATTCCAGCACTGCCCTTTCCTCACTCAAATTGTGTTTATTACGTTTTACACACTTAAAAATTACATTCCAGTTTCATCCTTTTTTTTTTTTTTTAATATTGGATATAAATATTAATGTCCAGATCAGCTTTATCTCATTGATCAAGCTTGATTTCATTGTCCCTAGGATAAAAACATTAAAAATTGCTGCTGCTTTGCTTTCCTTTTGACACACCAGGCTGTTGCATGCAAGTATTTGACAGCTCATAGTGGGAAAAGGAAGCAACAACTGAAGCAAAGTTGAGTGTTTTAGCCTTTCAGAGGCCATTAATATGATAATATTTGACTATTTGTGATGTTTTTTTCTCTACTGAAAGCTTGTGTAGCAAAAGAAAAAGAGGAGGAAATAATAAATGCAGAAATGTATTTGTAACTTTTCAGATTCAGAAGGTTTAATTCTGCTAAATTTTGAGCTTGTACTTTGCAGTCCTTGCACAGAGGATACAGAAATATGGGGGACAGAGCAGTACAAAGATCAGGAGCAGATCTAGGGAAAATGCAGTGTGGTATTGGAGGGAAGAAACTGCTGATACAACCCTGGAAATACTTCTGCTAAATAGCTCCTGAAATAAATTCACTCCTGGCTGAGAGTTCCCTTTGGAAATGCCCACCTTTGCTTTCACATTTCAATATGTGTTGAAAAAGGAGGCTGAGACAGATCCCAGCTTGTGTTCAGGCTGCTGCTCATGGGTTTCCCTCAGTTCCTCTTGGTCACTCAAGTCATTTTCCATGGTACACAGCTGGCACTGTTGGGCCATTTAAGGAGTTTAAGGAGTGTGTTTAAAACAGTTTTCTGTGGTTCATTCCCTCCTTCCATCACCCAGACCTGAACCAGACACCTCTGCCAGTTTGTGTGTCCACTGCTGCTTTCACAATACACAAAGAGAAGTTTCACTGGATGCAAGTGGTTCTTCAATGAACAGTAATTTCCCAAGTAGGATTTTCATACCATGGGTTCTTCAGTATGTCTTGGGCTTTATTATTATTATTTTTTTAAATGCCTCTATTGATGCAGCACTTATGAAGAGCATGGTTCTATCTTTGCTGGGCTCCACTTCTGAGCTCTTCTTGTGGGTGAGCTCAGCTATGGATGTTTCTGGGTGATGCTCATAGTGACTCTCACTGTGTAATTGTCAGAGCTGTGTAATTGTCTTTTCCCTGTCATTCCCAGTCTTTTCCAAAAGCCCAGAGAAGCTCAGGGGGCAGGCAGGAGGCTGGAGCTGCTGTGTGTGCAGGAGGGGAGCCTCTCCCCCTGCCTTGTGCCTGTTCAGTGGGATGGGCAGCAGGAGAGAACAGGCAGAACAGCCTCTGGAGCAGAGGTGAGGCCATGCACTGCTGTCCCTTGGGCACAGTTCCAGCTTGGATCAGGAGAGTTTCCAAGCTCTAATCGATGCTCTGCATGCATGGACAGAGCACAGCCTGGTTCAGTGACAGCCGCTCTGCTCCGGGTGCCTCTGGCTGCAGGAACTGATGTGCCTTTACTGTTCCAGCCCAGGAGGCAAACTGGGCTCTGCAGAGCCTTTGACCTTTTGAAAGCATGAAAATCCATAGGGAGCTGAAAATTATTCCTTTTTCATTGAGCTGCTTAAAATAAAGTGGCCTCCGACCTCTCGAAAGTGTGTCTGAGCCGGTGGGACTAGGGAGAGACCAAATGAACTAGACCATAGCAGGGCCCAGAGGTGAGCACAAATTCCAAGCTTTAGGCAAATTCCATAGATCAGACTGTATTTTAAAGTGAGAAGTGATGATTTCAGGCCTCTAGTGTTGCTTTCTGCTGGTCATATAAATTCATGCTCTATCAGCTTTATCAAGAAAAGGGAAGATGTTCGTAATGTACTGGTAGGAATCTCACTTCTAATTGAAAGCTGATAAAGGATGATATAACCTGAAAAAATAGAGAGGGCTTTTTCCTCCATACATTCCTCTACTGATCTGCAAATTTACACTGAGAATGCAAATGTATTTCTAAACTCCATGTGAATTCTCTCAGGTTAGGCTTGATTGTATTAAAAGGGCTGTAACTTTTGTTGTGTTCTCACTACTTGCTGCTGCTGCTGCTAATTCAGATTATGCTTGATTGTATTAAAAGGGTTGTAACTTTTACTTTGTTCTCACTACTTGCTGATGGTGATAATTGTTTCTGTTCTTTCTCCTGAAAACACTCATCAGCACCATATTTGAAGGATGGCCATAGAAGGTAGATCAAGCTTTCAGTTTTTGCTGTCACTGGCACAGTAAAGAAGTTAATAACTCATTGGGCACCCTGGAATTCTTAGCCATTTTATCCCAAAGCTGTGCCCTGATGCCTGTGCTCAGCTGGCCTTGGACATGATCTGGAAGCCACCCTGAGAAACTGTTGCTCTCCAACGTGTAATAACAGCTTGATAAACCTGATCTGCATTCCTTGATCCCAAGCTCATGCCTTTGCTTTTGCCTAAGCTGAGGCTGATTGTTCAATAGCTCCCAGTTCTCTGATAAATACACTTAAGCCTGCCCTGCTTCAGCAAAATTGGAAACATGCAGGTTGATCTCAGTGGGTGAGTGAGTGTTGCTTGAACAGCTTGCAAACAAAATGTTGTGTTTCCTCTGCTGTTTGGCTACTCCTGACAAGTCTCTCCATCTCCTCCCCATGGTACCTGCTGGAGCCCTGTGCTGCACACAAGTGATGATGTGGAAATTCTCCTCTGCTATCATTAAATATGCTTTAATTGGACTATGGAGCAAGGGACTGATTGTGAGCTTTGAGTCTGTTCTATTTGCTTGCCACATAAAACCTGTTATTTTACATCCCCTGGTCTGATTCAGGAAAGCAAGGGCTGAAAGCTTGTGAGCAGATGCAGATCTTGCTTGCTCAGACTCAGATGAAAGCATGTTCTCCCACGTCATACATGAGTGAGTAAAGGGCTGATGATTATTGAGCAAACACTGAGCAGAAAATGGTTTCAGAATAATGCACAGAAAAAGCACTGAGTAAATTCTAAAAAAGCCCTCATGTTATGTCTGGCCATCAAGGATTGTACAACAATTTGTTCAGACATTTAACACAAGGAAAAGAAATTGTTCCTGCTTCAGGATATTTGCCATTTTCTTTACAATAGTGAAATACTGTATACAGCCCTAAATGTTTTGGAATCTAATCTCACCATGTCCATCTGATGACCATGCTTGAGGTATTTATTGATGAGGCTGGATAAATCTGAGCTGAAGAGAGCACCACTTGTCATGGAGTGAGTAAAATCCTGGGCATGATGCCAGACTCTCAGGGACAGTTTTGCCTTGATGGCATACAGTGATTTATGCTTGTCTTTGCTTCCATCACTGAGTGCTAGAACAGGGAGAGGAGAGGCAGGAGGAAAGCCAAACTGTATTCTCACATGGATGTTATTTATTTAGAAATTAAAATCTTCTCATAGCCTCATCATTTTCTGTAAAAAAAAATAAAAAATACTCCTAGCTTCGTTTTAGATTATCAAGTCTGTGTTATTTTGCAGATATGATGGTTGTTGAGTCTTTCTCAACCTAAATATTTTTTTGTTGTTGTTGAAATACTCATATTCCTGTGACAGCAAATGCAGTTTGTTAAATAATCTTACCCTGAACTGCTGATAAATAGGCTGAGTTCTTAGCAGGTTTTTTTCCCTGCTACTTGGTATTGTTTTGTTTCAGTGAGCAGAAATTCAGTTTCCAGTCTGCTTTTAGTGAACTGAAGAAGTCTATAAGCTTTATGTGTTGGTCAGCTTCCATCTTCAAGCATCCTTTTATGACTTTCAGTAAAACCTTTCATTTTGATAGCTTATTAAAATGAAGTTTTGCACTGAAATGTCTGACTTATGCAAGGAGCAGCAGTTCCCACCTATTCCCTGTAGCCTCACAGGAAAATAACATTCCCAGACAAAAGTTGAGTCAGGAGACAGGAATGACTCATTCTTCTTACTCTTCCCCTCTGACATTACTTCAAGAACAAGCAAGAGGTTTAGTCTGAAGTGTTGCTGTTGTACAAAAACACAGAAAGTTGACATTAACTCCAGAGGAGAGTGGAACAAGAGTTTGGAAGACTGGTCCATTGAGGATTAATAACTAGATAAACTGCATCCAGCTGAGGGAATTCCCTGAGCTGAAAATAATTGGAGGTTGGGAGAAGGATGAAGGAGAGGTACAAGCCTGTCTTGTCACTGATCTCCCTTTGGTTTTTGATTTTGGCTGCTCCTGGAGACACAGCTCTGAGTTAAATGGACTCCTTCCACCCTAAGGGGAGCCTGAAAACCAGAACTTTGAGGTTCAAAATCCAGAAAGGATTTTTTGCTTTGTGGATTTATGGCCAACCTTCAGCTGGTATGGAGGGGAAGGAAAGGGAAGGAAGCAGTGTATTTTGAATATCTGTCTTTTAAGGTCATATCTTGACTTTTCATAGAGGAAAAACTGGGTTGGAAGGGACCTGAAAGATCCTCTAGTTCCAATGGCCCTGTGATGGACAGAGACACTTCCCACCAGACCCAGCTGCTCAAAGGCCTGTCCAGCCTGGCCTTCCAGTTTGGTTTAAAGGAATGTAACTCTAAGTCAAAAACTGAAGATTTGTGGCTTGTTATTGTAATTAAATCTGAGGAAAGAGGAAGGGTCAAGGTTGTCAGCTGAGATGTTCTCCCTGAGACAGTAATGGAGGAACCACCAAACCCAGACAGACATCTGGAAATGCACTTTTAGCTCAAATTGCTGATTTTGTTGGTACAAATGTTTGTATTTATATGTATTGTGGACTTAGATCCAAATGAATTGGGAAACGAAACCTGATTGTGACTGGTAAAACTCTTTACAGGGAATTTTCTACTTCTGCACCCCTTCAGGTGGGTGAATTCTTCCCAAGAACATGCCTTTAATTCCCTCTCAGTAGGTTTTTAATTAAGCTGGTCATCAAAGCCACATCTTGTAAACCAAACCAGCACCAGAGATTCCTGATTAGCACATTATCCACATGAAAATCCTGATCATATGGATATTAATTTGGAATTTCCAAGAGCATAACAAAATTCTGTGCTTTCCTGAGTCTTTCAGGATGCTGTCATATATTGTTAAAGTGGTCTTGTTAAATAAGGAAGTATCTGTTTTGGGAGTTTAGTAATTATGAAAGAATATTCTGCAAAAATTCTTCATCTCAGAAAGGTACAAAGAGTTAAAAAATAAGCTGAGGTGGCAATCTCAGCCAGAAATTAAGGGGAAGGGAAGCAGATAATTGCAGTGTTGTTTTGTTCATTTGTGATATGGCCCTATATTCAAAACATGCATCCTCAAATCTAATTTTGTTTTCACACTGCAGTTAAGCAGGAGAAACTGGAAATCTGTGAAGTGGCACCACAAACCCTGCTGTAGTCATGGCAATGGAGGTTGACAAAGAAGCTGACAGTTCAGCATCAGACTTGTGGCACTTTGTTATGCTCATGATGCCCTTCAGTAGCTTTATTTCAAGGAGCTTTTAGTGGAGAGTCACACACAAGGACTCTAAAGGAGATGGCAGGACCCAAGGCATTTCAGCCTCTCTCCAAGGAAAACAGACCTAGCAGCATGGTCTAGATACTGTCCCTATTTCCATCAATTCCCCAGCCACTTGGAATCCAGATATAAGTGTCCCAGATATCTGAGAAAATGGATCCCTCTAAGGCCTCAGAAACCTTGCTGGAACAGAATCCTCTCAGTCTTTCCAATAAAGTTCCTGACTGGGGAACTTCCTTAGAATTCAGTTTAGGAGAGCAAGCTGTGCTCGGTGCTCACACCCAGAGCACCAACAGGTGCCAGCTCTGCTCAGAGCTGTCCCACCCTGCTCAAACAAACTCCATGCTTCCCTTTCAGTCCTGCCTCTTCTGTGGAGAGGAAGCACAGCCCCACTTGGACATTTTTGCAAGGTGGCCAGCTGTGCAGGGAACCTGCTGGAGCCCCTTCAGTGCTGGGTACAGCAGAACTTGGAGGGGACTGCATTCATTCTCTGTGATAGCAGTGAAAGAGAATTTCTCTGGGCCCAGGAACCAGCCTGGGATGAGCTCTGTGGCATCTAGGAAACTCCCTAGTGTTGTCTGGGTGTTGATTCTTGACGTTGGGAAACCATCCTGCTGGTTTTGCATTAGTTTTTGGCAAAACTAGGAAGACAGTCCAGCAAAACTATCCTGAAATCTGTTAAAAATAACTTGAAAATTTATATTTTAGCTGGTTAATATATCACCAAGATGCCATTAGAGTCCAGACACTGATGCATTTGCAAATGGAGATATTTTTTCTCTGTGCACATGCTTCTGTAAAATTTTGCTGTTAAATATATCTTTTGTTGATAAGGTTTCTTTCGTGGACTGCTATGGGTTGCTGCTCGTTTCCTGAGGATGTTAAAACACTCTAGTGCAACTTGGAATTGCAGTTGTGAATTTCTTAAGATGGGTAAGCAAATGTGCTGTGTTACCTAAGCTGTGTTTGGATGTACCTGGATTCCAGCTGGCCATGGTGGCCCCTGTGGCAGCAGATGTGGAGGATGATGAGCACAGGCCACTTTCTGGATGGCTGGGATCCTGGGAAACCTCACCTGCAAAACAGGACAGCAATATAGGAACACATCCCACAGGATTAAGAGGATCCTGTAATGGTTCTTCAGGCCACCACATTCATTCCTTGCACTTTTCCTGAATTCAATTTCTATGAAAATGTTGATGGAGATGCTTTTTATTTATTTTTTTTTAATGGCCCAGAAGTCTGACCAGAACCTTGTTTACAACTTGTCTAAGAACAGAACTGTCATGTGAGAACAATCATCCAGCCACAGCTAAGGAGGAAATGAGTGGTATTTGTGTTGGTTCTCTACATTTGTTTTCACTCCAGAGTCAGGTACTTGGAGTTAGGACAGGTGTCAGCTCCTGTCTGACACTTTTTAAAGAGAACAGCTTTAGCAATGTCATGAGAAGGTCACAGAACCCACAAAAGCATCACTTGCCAGGGGTTATAACATTCTGCACTTGTAAATTATAAGTGTATGTATCATGACAATGCCTTACTCATTTTAGTGATAGTTAATATAGTGATTCTACGAAAAGCAGCTCAGTTCTATTAGGAACACTAATTATACACTTTTGAAAAGACTCTGATAGTACATAGGACAAAGGAGTTATAAAATGGTTATAAAAATCCCTGAGTTGAAACTTTCCTGTGAGTGACTCAGGCTGATAGGCCTAATTCAACCAGCACAAATAAATCCAGTAAAAATATATGTGACCTAAATTATGTGAATAGCACTATGGGCTCTGAGAAGGATCTCTGTGTTGTCACTGATAGAGACTTTTTAAATGACTAATTTAAAACTGGAGAAGTAAAAATTTCTCTATTTCTCTCCAAATTAAATTATGTCATTATCAGATAAATAGTCATTAGCAGTAAAATGATGCACTTGTTTCTTGAAATAACTTTTTCAAAAAGAGAAGGAAGCTGCATTTATTAATATTTATCTGATTTTTTTTTTTTTAAGCAGCACTGAACTATATCAAATAACACAGGCAAGATAATGTGTGAATATGGATTTTGGAATTGTTAGCAGTTGTGAATAATTTTTTACATTATGTTGATGCTCTGAGAGGTTCTGTGTCCCTGCATTACTGATATGAACATTTTGTGGTTGGCAGAATGTGGGTTCTGCCCATGGATCAGTGTTTGCTGCTCTGGATGTGCCTGTGAGGGTGTTTGGGAGGGTGGAGGAGGATTTGTGGCCATCCCTGCTCAGGTGATAGCAGTGCAGCAGGACAGACTTTCAGAACTGAAGGAGCAGCCTGAATTTCAATGGGTTAGAGCTGATTCTAAAGCATTTTGTATTTTATTCCTTGTTAAAGGAATAAAGGAGGTATTTATTAAAAACCCTTCCAAGGATCACCTTGAGCAGTGCAAGAGCCTGGCTGTGGCTGCACCCAGGATGGACCCTGGGTCAGGAGTTTTCACACTTTGATCAGTTTTGGCCTATGTCCATATTGGGGTTAATTCTCCAATTGCAGTTTCAGGTTATGCTGAAGATTTCTCCCCTCAGTTCACTGTTGTTTAAACATTTTGGGCCTGAGGCTGCAATGATGTCCTCGGTTCTGGGGCTGGAAATTGTCGTGTCTGCCCGAGCTGTGAGGAGAACTTGCTGACACTTTATGTGAAGCTCAGAGTTCCATCCTGATGCAGTGCAGGATCTGGAAAACAGGAGAGCTGAAAGCTCAGGTGTCAGTGGTGGGCAGAATGTGGGTTCTGCCCATGGATCAGTATTTTCTGCTCTGGATGTGCCTGTGAGGGAGGGTGGAGGAGGATTTGTGGCCATCCCTGCTCAGGTGAAAGCAGTGCTGCAGGACAGGCCTTCAGAACTGAAGGAGCTTTGAATTCCAGTGGGCTGGAGCTGATTCTAGAAGCATTTTGTGTATCCTGCTGAGAATATCCTCAGCAGGGATTGAAGTGAGGCTTGTCATCTGGGCTTTGCTCTGCTGAGTGAAAGCAGGCTGGAGCAGCAGAGAACATTTCCCTCAGCAGCGTGCACAGATTGATCTGGGTGTGCCATCCCTGCCATCAGGGAAACCACTGAAGGAGCCAAAGCTCCTGCAATCTTTTAATGGCCCAGAGGTCTCACCAGAACCTTTCTTGTTACATCTTATTACATCATACACCATCAACCAAAGCTGCTCCAAGCCCCAGAGCCAGGCCCAGCCCTGTTGTGCTAAGCAGGGAACAAAAGCTGATCCGTGTCACCCTGAAAACTCAGTTTCTGAGCTTGCTGACATGGTTTTCTAAAGACTTTCCCAGGAGAGTAACTGTAAACATAGATATGTGTACATTCTTTCTGTTACACGTCTTGTGATGGGCATCTCTCATGGCCAGTGCAGTGAGAAAGTGTTATCCTGACCATCCCATCCCTGGCCGTGGTAAGAAGCCTATAAATCCTGGGAGGAAAAATAAACTTTCTCTTTTTTTCACCACATCTCAACCTGTGTCTGTGTGATCTATTCATCTTCAGTGGCAACAGATCCCTGCCCCAAATCTCTGGGAGCAGTGCTTGGAAGAATCATTTGAATCGAGCAGCTCTCTCCAGTGCTGGGCTGCTTCTCACAAATGTGAGCAGAGAATTTATCTGCCAATACAAGCTGTTATCTGAGAGAGCTTATCTGAGTATCAAGAGCTATCTTGAAGCCAGAGACATGTATCAAAGCAAGTGGCAGATATCATAGCAATTACTGCTTTACAAGCCTATTTTTAAGAATAAGTGAGGTCACAGAACATTTTCAGTTTCTTAAACTGTGTAAATTTGCCAAAACAGAAGGAGAGGGTTTAGGATTACTCTGTCATAGCTCTGTATCTGTCAGTGTAAAACTGAAGTTAATATTTTAAGGTACATTTTCTGATATGGTACAACTGGAAGGAGGTCTCTTGCTGCTTCTTGCATGTCTAGAAGTACAATAAAATGCCACTGCCTTTAAACAAAGCATTTGAGGATATAAAAATATGACAGGATTGTTTTTGTGCTTTATTAAAGTAGCTCTGAACTATGATAACTAAGTTTTCACCAGTATCTAATGAATGTGAGACAAAAAGAACAAAAACAGAAGAGGACAAAGTAAATATAAAACAAACTAAACCCACCAAAAATCCAATCCTGTACAGTGAGATTTTGTCATCTTTACAGACCTTTTCCCTCTGCCTGGAATAAATATCATGACTCTATTCCATTGCTGGCAGGTGTTCAGAACCTGGGCATTTAGGCCCATTCTGATTAGAATGGGAATTAGAAGGGAAGAAAATATCCCCTGTAATTAACCAGTCTCCTTTCTGTAACATTTCTGCTACATTCTGTGTTTAGGTTCTCCTTGTGCCCAAACTTCCTTAGTTTTTGTCATTTAATGACATATCTTAAACTGATTAAGCACCAATGATCATGGATGTAGCCACGGTATTTTGAAATAATTTTTTGGGTGGTTGGTTTGAGACTGTGGCCAAAGGGTTATTTTTGTTAATTTACAAAAGAAATTCCTATTTTGTGGTGTAGGAATTAAAAATAAATCAGGGAACTGGACTAGGCTGAGAGAAGGAAGGTTTAAAGACTCTATTCCCTCATTGCCTTTAGATGCTCTACAGGTGGATAACAATTCTAGATTGAAAAAATCATGGTTTTTAAAGGTCTATGGGCTATGATAACTTTGTTAAAAAAAAAAAGAAAACAAGATTTTTAATTAGAAATTTGGAATGGAATCATCAAGATAAGCCCTTTTTTTCTGGTCTTTGCAGCTCTGTTTTCTCCTGCCTTCCTTGACCTCTTAAAGCAAGTTGAGATATAGACACTAAATTTTTCATCCCGTTCCTCAAGTCTAAATCTTGGAGGGAGATTGATTTTAGGACCAGCATGGAGAAGGAGAGTTTTCTCCTAGATCCAGAGTGATTCAAATCAGATAGTGCAATAATTCAGCTTCAGTCATTGCAGTGAGTCACTGTCCTGAAGCCTTTGTGGTCTGACACTGCAGTGGATTAAGAGAGACTCTTGCATCTTTTCTTTGTGCATGACAAGTGGTTTGGAAGAGCTGTGCAGCTGGCAGAGGAGAGGTGTGACCACGTCTATCTCCTTGACAGGCCTGACACTCTTCCAGCTACATTAGGTAAAATTAACTTATCGACTGGGGGCAGCTTCTAGTTTGTGCCAGGACAAGGAACAAGACCTTGAACATGAAGTTCATTCTGTTTTTCATAAACTTTATAGAATATATAAACATTTTTTCATCCTTCATTCTGTTTTTAATAAACTTTGTAGCATGTGGTTGTATCAAGGCTAAGCAGATCTGATAGCAGCACAAGTTTTGTTTTAGTCACTCCAAACTGTGCACAGAAATTTGTGAAATTTGCTTATAAAGATGGGAATTTGTAGGACTTCTGATAAAACAATGTGGTGGCTGCACTCCAATGAAGGAAATTAATGATTATCAAAGTCTAATTATGCAGCAGACTTTGACACAGGAGGTCCCACTGCCTGTGGGAGTCAGAGAAGTTCCTCACATCTCTCTACGTGCTCACAAATTTCTAACTTTGTCCAAAGGTATGATGGAGACTTTGTGATTTTCTATGAAATATTAGAAACTTCCCACTACCCAACATTAGATTTGACCAGATCAGTGATCTGGCTGTATTGGATATGAGTTTTTAGGATAACTTTGATTATTCTCCTTTCTGATTGTTTTCTTATTATTATTTTTTAATGTGTCATGGTGGCAAAACTTTGATCCTGTGGTTGTGTTTGAAATTCAGTAGGCTGGGTATTGCTGTCTTTGATCTGGAATGTCAAAATTTGTATTCTTGATAAACTCTTGGCAGTGCATTGGTATTAAGACCAAAAAGGAAGACTAAAGCTATTTTTGTCTCCATCTATGGAGAATGTGGCAATGAATTCCAGTACTGATATAAAGCTTTTATTTATTTAGTCAGGCTTTTCTGCTTCACCTGTTAAATTTCCTAGCTGTATCACAAAAAAAAAAAAAAAAAAAAAAGAAAGCATGTCAAATAAACTTTGAAAACCAGACTTTCTTTAGGGGAAAAAATAAGAATTTCTGTGGCTCTGATTCTTTGTTCTGAAAATTCAAGCAGAAGCAGTATGCTCAGCACTTTTGAGAATTAAACCACTGCTGTAGATGCTGAGGAACAGGCACAGAATGCCAGCTTCAAGCAGTTTCATGACAAACTCTTGCCTTTTGTAAAAAATATCAGTAAATACAGCAAACATTATATATATATATATATATAAATATAAATATAATACCAGCAGCAGTATGGCACAACATGCCAGAAGCTAAAAAATGAAAATTCCTGTATGAAAATAGATTAGAAATCCTTTTAAATTTCTCTTTCCTGGGCTGATTCTGCTGTGGTCTGGATCAAAGAATGCGCTGAAGAGGTGGAGATAGAATGGAGATAACTATTTCATAGAATGATGGTATTTTTTGCCAGTTTATAATGGCTGAAATTCATAACCCAATCCTCTCCATAGAAGGCTAGAAGTAATTCAGTTTTTAAGTGGAGGAACTCTAATTTATTAGCAGAGGTGTTTTGAGACCAATTTACATGGTTTCATTTATGGGGCTGGAAGAAAAATAATTCAATATGGTTGAAAGTTAGATGGAAAAAAAAACCAAGAGAAAACTGAAATGATAAACTTTGTAAATTATAAAATTATACTGGAGAAGGCCACTTATGTGCATTTTGCTACCAGAGTAAATTGAATAGCAAAATAAAGGTATTAAGTTTGACACAATGAATCATGAAAAAGAACTAATTCATTAGAGCCTAACAAACTTTTAAGAAATGGAAATTCTGTCCAAACACCATTAGTAGATTGGAGCACAATTTATGACACAATCTCAAAATATTTTTAAAAAGATGGTAAGATAAGTACAAAAAAAAAAAATATATAAAGCTCTGAAGATGTGATGTAAGATAAATGAATATCTAAACAGAGGCTTCTGCTTCTAATATCAGATGACCTAAAGTAAATTTTTTTTGCAGAAAATATTAAGGAAATTATTCATTGAAACTATTTTTTTAATAGAGAAATTTAGTATGGCCTCATGAAAATGAAACTTTTGGAATAGAGCTCTGTGTGTATTTGTAGTTTGATGTAGTTTCATGTTCTTGACTTGCACAGGATTGTTTGGAGTTTTTTGGATTGGAGTGATGGCAATTTGCAGACTTTTTTAAAGATTATTTTTATTTAAGTATCCATAGTAATATTCAGAATATAAGGAGAAATTGAGAGCAGCAGAATCAAACTATGTCTAAACAAAACATTTTGAACACACAGACAAAAACTGAGAAGTTAATATTTATGTTTCAAAATCTGGGATAACTAAAGATATTATTTTATTCCCAGTCAGTTTCTTGATCTAAAGCATGAAGAGAAATGGCAGATCAGGGAGAGGAAACATCATGTATCCACAAAACCAACTTTGATCAAAGACCTGCAAAAAAAAAGGGAAAAAAAGAATTAAAAATCCCCAGACTGTGAAGACTCAGAGGCTGAATCTAAGGACAGAATGGTTTAAAGACCTGAAGTTCTTTTGTCTGCAGAGCCTGAAGTGGTTTGGATTTTCTCCAGGGGTTCCTTCCAGCCTAGATGATTTCCCAGTCCCTTGTCCCTGTTTGAGAGGCACAGGGAGCTCCATGTCACCCTGGGCTGGTGCCAGGGGGACTGATCGTAAAAGGCCTTAAAATCTTAGAAAATTTGGGGACTTAGAAAGAAAGTTGGGTTTGGAAAGCCCTGGGAAAAGTAGGCCCTGGGAAATGTCAGGCCTTGTGCTTGCTAAAGATCAGGTGAAACTGCACCTGTGTGGTCAGTATATGATAAATGATATAATTGTTAGATGGGATTAGATATAATTATTGTTTAAAGAACATGAGGAACAATGTTAGGGGTTTGGGGGGATCACAAGAAATCCATGCTTGGGTAAAATCAATGTATACAATAGAACAGTGTAAGTTTAATAATTAATATGTAAGTTGTATAATGATAGAGTATAAAAACATGTTCAGCTGAAAACCAAATTGGGTCAGATTTGGGTCTGTGTACCCCTGACACCCAGAGCTCTTTAACAAAGCACCTTTATATAATTATTCTGTGGTTATGTGTGTTCCTGAATGCTAACAGGACTGACAGGGACTGCAGCTCCCTGGCACTGCCAGCTGTGTGCCACAGCTTTTTCTTTTCCACCTTTTCCCTTGTCCCTGTTATTTCAGAGGCACAGGGAGCTGCATTTCACCCTGGGCTGGTGACAGGGACTGCAGCTGGGCACACACAAATGTCCCTTCTGGATCCCTGCTGGCTGAAGAGGAGTCAGGATTTGGATCCTCACCCTGCCACAGGTGCTTTGCAAGTGAACCCATGAACTTAAGCTCAGGAGGAGCCTTGAGTGCAATTTAATCTTCCTTTCCTGGGGAATTCAGTATGATGAGTTGCTCAGTTCACTTACCCAGGTATTGTACCTATTTTTGAAAATGCGGCCAAGATGAAATTATTTTCCTTTCTCAGTCTTCTGAGAATTGTTTAAAGCAGACCTTGGATTTTAATGACACTCTATGTTCATTAGAGCAATATCTAAATCTGCTTGAAGCCTGGCCAGTAGTAGTCCTCTCTGCATTGTGTGGTGCCTAGCAACCATCATCAGGGCCAGTATTTTCATCCACTTTCCCTTTGAAGTGTTTTCCATTTCCTTGGAGCTAGGGTATGAAATAAAAACAGCCTGAGAGACACTTACCTCTGTATGTAATGGCAATAGCTGATTTTATGTACTTCAGGGCAAGCTTCCTGTGGCAGGCAGCCCTCCAGATCATGCCTTATTATTCTAATATTATGATTTGGACTCCTTGAATTTAATGGCTTGGAAACCCTTCCCGTGCATGTGGTGGGAAGATGCAAGAATTTGTGTCCTCTCTGTCGCTTACAAAAAGAATAAAAAATCACAGGTCATCTGCAGGGAGGAAAAGAAATAAAAAAAACTTCTCCAAAAGAACAGTTTTCCCTAAGTTGCTCTTCGTATGTGTTATCAGGAGGAAATGAATGCTTTCTAAATAAGCAGACAGCTTGCAGATACAAAGAGTTTTTCATCTTTGTGCTGTTCAGACAATAATCCTATTTTCTCCATATTAATAACCACAGTGGCTTTGGGGAGGGAAGCTATTCCTGCAGCAGATGTTAAACCAAAACTGCATAGCCTGGGCCTTATGTGCAGGCTGCTTGCTTTCTTTGCCAGGTTTCAGCTGGAAGGTACATTGTTCTGGTACCATCCCTTTGTTTTTGTTTTGTTTTTTGCCCTCTCAGGAAGGCTATTGTCCCTGCATTAGTCCAACAACATCATGAGATTTGTAAATGTATTTGCAAGTGCCATTTGTCTGTTGCATAAGGCTGCTTTCCCTTGTCCTGGCTTAGAATGATTATTTCTCTTGGCAGCAAAGTAAAAGGAGGAAATAAGGATGTTGCTTTCTTTTAAACCAAGTAGCTTTAAAGATGTCTCTGTGTGTGTGTTGTGAGCTGCAGCATTTTGTTTCTTTACGGTGTAACAGCTCAGCTTGTTGTTCACAGAGGTTCTGCAGAGGCAGCTCAGGCCACACTGCAGAACTCACAGCTCACTTGCACAATAGCAATACTTGCTCTAATGAAAACACAATTAAAACCAGGCAGGAGCCTCAGGACTCCTACTATAAGTTATTTAATTACAGCTCATGGATGGCCAGTGAGATGAGATCATTTCTGCCCATATGAGGCTCCTATGGTGATGAGTTATTTGTGAAGATGAAACAGTTTACAATAAAATATCCCAAACAAACAGCAGTCTTAGAGCTAGATCCTCAGTAAACTGATGTAACCACACAGATCTCAATGAGGCTGCCTTTTAACTGCTGGAAAACAGAATTTTCATATTAAAAACAAGCTTAACTGTGGTGAGGATGAGGAACAAGCTCTTCTTCCCTGGGCATTTCCTCATTTTACTGCTTTCCTGCAGTCTTTCCACCTACGTAGTTGTCTTTCTTCTTTAGCTGTCACACCAAGGAACAGAATCTATTTGTGCAGTTACAATACATTTTGGGACACTGTCCTCAGGCACTGCTTGCTGTAGCACAAACATCAACTAAGGGTGTGTTTCTTGAGTCACACAGAGTTGGGTGTTTGAGGGGGAAAAGATGACCTGCAAATATTATTGCAGATGGTGACTGACCTTTGCCTGATGGAGGTTTGGGTTTTCTTTTCTGGTTCCCTCACTTTGCTGAAACATTGCACTCCAAACTGGGGGTTCAGGATTTCTTTTAAGGAAATTTAATGCTTACAGCTGTGAAATCAAATGTTCTGGATGGAAGTCTGGCTGTCTTATCCAATGGGAAATGCATGTCTCATCTCTTGCTGAGCCAAGGGCTGTCCTGTCTCTGATGCACAGACACTGCACTGCCAGGATGAATTTGTAATTCATTTCCTCACCTTCACAGTCACGTTCCAGGTAAAATATTAAAATATCACATTTTTCATGTTTATTTTTTTCCTTTCAAGTAGCACTTCTGCTTCAGAAGCACTTTCAGATATTAAAAAAACAGCTATAAAACAGCTATAAAACAATTTAAAAAACAGATATAAAAAAATAGCTACGTATTGCATGTTATATAACATACATAGTGATGCTCCTTAATTTGGTTGTAAACCTTAGTTTTGGAATGTCCTGCTGTCCTACCTTTCACTGGAGGGGAGAAAAAATTTAAAAGTAGAGGGATTGGTTATTCTTTTTTTTTTTTTTCCTGGTTCTGTCACCTTTGGGCTCCCCAGTGCATGAGGAGAAAGAAGATGAGGAACATGATCAGCAGAGTGTGCTTGTTAAAATGTGTGGAAGGAAGGTGGTTAAATTCATCCAAGACAGCATTATCATATTTACCATCATATTGCTCATTTATGCCAGATCTTCACTTGAGTCATCCAGATTCCTGTGGTAGCCTGTTTACACAGAGATGGAGGAAGCAAGGCAGTGGGTGATATTTTTTTGATGGAAGCCTCATTTTTAAAGGCAGAGAACCCAGCAATTATGTCCTTTAATTCAGCTCCAGTCATGTAATTGCATAAATCAGACTGGAACATGTGTGTGTGTCACAATAGCCACTTTTTATAGCAGTGTACACTACCAGCTCCTGCAGGAGAAGCTTGTTAGTCTCAGAGAGGAATTTATAGTTGAGATGAGATATGGAACTATATGGAATTTAACTAATTATATGGAATTTATAGTTTCAGGACCTGAAAGAGCCACTGGCAGCTCTGTGTCCAGGGCCTTCCCTCAATGCAGTGATTGAGGTCCAAGGCTTCAAACAGCTCAGCAGCTTGAAGTAGTGGCTTTTCAACCCAGAAAATGCCCTGACCACCAGGCTACAGAATCATTCCTGGCTTTTTCCCTGCCAGATGTATTCTTGGTGAGCTTAATTATAGTGTGGGAGAAGTGAGGGGAGCTGAATCCACGTCCACAGTTCAGACAGACTCTAGAGATGTACAGAAGAGATTGAAGCCTGGTCTGCAGCCAGTCAATCATTTATACATAATGAGATCTCTCCAACAGGAAACTTTGGGAGGCAATAATCCTCTATTTGATAAAAAATTCTTTTAAAAAAATTAAGCTTCACCTCCTTAAATAAGTGGAGTAATGATCTGCATCAGAATTTCCCAAAACCCCAAGATGGATGGCATACTCAGCAGCAGAGATGCTACTTAATGCAGTGGGTTAGAGCTCTGTTTTCCTTCTAGGCTTCAGAACACCCTCATCTTTAAGAAAAATTAGTTCCCAGCTCTTGCAGTGGGAACCTAGGGACTTGTTTCATGCCTAGACTCAGTTGTCTGGGTCTAGATGAGGTGTTCCACAGTGCCTCAGTGAGGTGCTTTCATTTTATGTGTGCATTCTTTTGCTGCTGTTTCATTAGGACTCTCTGTGGACAGAGGATGCCCATCTGTGCACCAAATTACTTGTAGCTGACTTCTTTCCAGTTCTCCATATAAGTGGTCAGAGAGAATTATGAAAGCCAGTAATAAAGCAATACCATTTGTGTTATTAAACTGCCTTTGTTGTTTTGCAATGTCTCAAGAACAACAGGAAGAAATTTGGAAAAAGGCCTGTGTACGTTTCAGCGTGATCTTTCAGTTACTTTAACCCTTATTCAATGAACTGTACTAAACAAAGTGCTTAAAAGCCTTATAAATTGTCACAAAATATGGGAGCAGCCTTTTTGAACCCAAAGCAGGCTAATGAGAAGCACTGATTTAAAGGAACCAAATAACTTTGGCTTGAATTAGAAATGAGACAAGAGAACATTTTACTTGCTTCAGTAGCTTGTGTGAAATGAATTGGTGGCCCCAGTCCAGTTTCTAGTAAATGTTTCTCTGCTACAGTAATAGAGTCTCCATAAATCATCAGTAGTGCCCACATCACAGAATTCACCACTGGTATTTGACCATAATTGGCTGAGTGATCATCCTCATGCAGGATTGTCCTCAATGCCTTTCAAGGGAGTTCTGCTTTGCCAAGGCTAAAAAGGACTGGCAAAGAATATGGAGGGTGGGGAAGGAGAGGGGACAGAAAGTTTGGTGATGTTGGTGCAGATGTTCTTTGGATAAACCCCCTCGATTTCTAATTCTGTAAAAGTTTCCTTTTTGTCCAAACTAAAATTCAATGGAAATAGAGGAGGAACATAAAAAAAGGTATTGAACTGTACAGTCCTGACTTTCCTCTGCTCTTATGACTGATGTTTCAGTTATTCTTGTGCTGCTGCCTTTCCAGTGCCATGGACAATAGTGTCTGTAGTAATTCTAATTTTGGGTGTTCACAGAAAATGTACTCTGCAATTCTTTACTTTGTTCTAACCCTGCCTGGTGTTTGCTTTACCTTTAATGCAGTAAAGCTGTTTTATACTCCAAGATTGGTTCTGAGCTGGCTGCTGAGTTGTTTTCCTTATGGGCCATACTGTCTTGCCTGCTGTCCCGTTGTTTGTCCTAGGGAATTTCCACAATATGTGCCTCTTAATGGAAGCCAGTAAGATATGCCTGGTCAAGCTGCCAGTTTGTCAGCATAAAAACCTCTTCAGAGTCTTAAAAACCTGAAAGCTGTGTCCCAGCATTGGTTTAAGATCCACGGGACTGCGTTATTAGAGCACGTAGGACAGCCATTGCAAATAGGTGAATCAGCTGGGATAAAATTAGAACTGGCTCTGTCTTTACCAAGTCCTTGAACTAAACCTAGATCAGATTACTTTTGAAGTAACTGTGAAGTTTCTCACATATTTTTAATGGAAATCACTCCTTCAGAACTCTGATATTTCCATTTTATTAAAGTTAATCCATTTTTGTTCACTTTTATGAACTCTACACTTCCTTGCTCTAGTGAAGGTTTTTTGTTCATGATCTGCACCATGGAAGGACAACTGTTCCAGCCAGGCCAGCCTTGGGAACGACCAGAAACTTCCCATGGGGAAATAATATTGAATCAACCAAATACAGCAAAGCAAGAAACACAAATTCCCACATCTGTCCTTGCCAGACTTCTTCTGTGTTAAAAGACCAAAGAGGTTTGGTAAAGGTTTGTGAAATTTGGTGTCCTCAATAGAACCTCAAGTCTCCAATGGTTTTGCTGTCACTGCTCAGAGCTAAAAAGGTTTTCCTTGGTGAGGAGCATGCTGCATATCTAACAGGCAGCTCTTAAAGGTCACATCAAGTCAGACAAGCATATTCCTCAGTGATAATAAAATAAAGCCAAAGCTGACACTTCAGTGGCGACAAGGCAAACGCAGACTGGTTTTGTGTGCGTGCATGCACAGGCACCTGAATCAGTTTCTGCAATTTTTTACACCACCACAATAGTTTCATAAGGAGAATGTTCCACAGAGAAACATAATAATTCTCTTGTAATGAGAATTTTTTTTTTGTTTTCTTGAAACACTAATTAATAAGCATCAGTGTGCCACATGCTTTGGCTAGGAAACTGTGGCCCATGCCACTTGCATTTATATCTTTCTTTGCTTGTGACTTTTTATTCTATTAAAATAATAGAACCATTGGATGTTTCCTTCATTGGGAAGGATAAAATCATGATGCTTTTTGTTTTACTTCATCCTGCTTTATTTCCTTATGCTATTCAAGGTAATGAGTAAGACTTTGGAGTGGTGTGACAGATGATGCTGGGAATGTTACTTTGATTAGGTTATTTCAGTGTTTACTCTACAAACATATTTAGTCTAATTGGGGCAGGCAGGTAAAAATCCAGAACAAGCAGAAATAAACGAATGGCCCAAAGGCACATAATTCACAGTTGGGTTTTGGAGGGCTGTTTTCTCACTCAGCACTAGGGATGAGAAGTCCAAATTGGAGTAAAGCACAGAAATAACTCAGTCATGTCTGCTGGGTTGTACTGCAGAGTTCTGTGAGTTAAAACCATGAGAGCCACCTGCTACTTATTTATTTAAACTTTTTTTTTTAACTTATTTGACTTTTTTTTTTTTTTTTAATTAACTTAAAGATGCTTCCTGATGAGGCTCATGTATGGAAATCAATGAAATTTCCAGAACATCAGTGATAAAATATATTCTGTGCAACAAGGCAGCTGCCAGCATCATGTTTGTTGGTTGTTTCCAGAATAAAATGTCTTATTGTATACAAAACCTTCAAGGCTAAAAAGAAAGTTAAAATTCTAGCAAAGCTGAAGAGACTTTTGTTCCTATGAATGTAAATCATTCCTATCTTTTGTTGAAGGGGTCTCTTATCTCCCATACTTGTCAATGCCTCAGCTAGATTCAAACTCAGGATCTTCTGTCTGCTGCCCCTAGAGATCTCCCACTTGAACCACAGCGTGGAGATGCTCTGCTCCCCTTTCTGGAGCAGATACAAATGTCTGAATGACACAAAAATATAGTTCTGCCCTCCAGAACTGCACCAGGGTCCCTCCTCCCTCAGCACTCTGAGGTGTGAGAGAGGATGGATGCTCACAGAAAACCTTGGAGGGGCTGGAAGTGTGTGCTGGCCTGGGGGAGGTGGTCAGGCAATGTGAGATGTGCTTTGAAAATCAACCTGGCACCTCTGTTGAGGATCCTCTGTGAAGGATCATCACAGGAGTGTGATAACTTCAGCCTGTCCTCGTGGGAGTTGAAGGATGCTTCTGTCCTTAACCTGGAAAGGCTGACCTCAGAGACAAAGTCACAGAATAAATTAGGTTACTGGGGACTTCTCAGGGTCATCTGGTCTAAGCCACCACTTAAATTAGAGCTACCTTTGAGGTCACATTGAACTCATTGCTCAGTACCCTGTCCAGGTGAGTTTTCATCATCTTTAAGGATGGAGATTCCACAGCCTGTCAGTGTGGTCACATCTTGCTAATATCCTATCAGAAATGCTGTGGTAAGGTTTTCTATACATATATAAAGTCTGGTCTGAGCTACATCCTGCCATCACAGAAAGCAGATATACATGTAGTTGGAAACTGCAATTTATTTTAATAATTCAGAACACTTCAGTACTATTTTTTAAAATTCCATTCTTTTTTTTTTTTTTTGTGGCAAAGAGAATTTGCAAAAGTAAAGGAAATGCTTCTATTCTAAATAATTTTGAGGCATGTAACATTGGGACACAAAACAAATGAGGACTTGGAATTCTTAGGAACCAGATAGCTTTTTCTTTCATACTTGGTCTTCAACATTTATGTGTTTCTTTGGGATACTAGAATGGAAGGTATTATTTCTTGAAGACAAATTTGGTTCTGTTTCATTAGCATGAGTCCTTTATGAACATCTAAGGTCATGTGATTCCAAAATTGCACTAAAAAGAGGAACAAAATCCAGAACACTTTGATGTAATATTTCTATGCTAATATACACTTGTGGAAATCATACTGCTTTCTCCAGCAACAAAGCCTATATAGAGAGAAAATCACTATCTAAAAGTCTTTTCAATGCTCCAGGAATTTGATATCTGTGTGTTTAACTTTGTTATGTAGGCAGTGAAGAACTAGAAACTAAATTTCAATTTTTTTTGGATTATATAAAATATATAATATTATATATACCTATTTATTTGGTTTATACTGAAGCTTTGAGAGAAATGTGTCTTTTTCAGTTGCAATCACATAGAGGTAAAAGAAATGTTGGAACTTTCTATTTTTTTGGGTTTTTTTGCTTTTGAAAGTCTTCTAACAACATAGTATGGTGTCTGCCATTTTTTAATGGTGAAAATATCATTACATATACATAGATATTTCTTCTGTGGTTTTGCTTTCTTCAATGAGACTCTTCAAACATCTTTCTTCCCATCTCTTACACCAGCTCCTTGATTTGACCTTGGTTCACCTGTACTGCTCCTTAACCTGACTTAATTTTGCTAAGATGTGCCTTCACACTTTGCCCTTCTCTAAAGGAGCTAAATACTCCCTGTTAGTTTTATTTTAGCTCAGGTCCAGAACTATTCCTGGATGTGGACTGTGTGCTGGTCTCCCTTCTGTAAACCTTCTGAGTAACAACAGATTTTGTTTCCTTGGAGTGAAACTGATGCTTGTTGAAATAATCCTGAAAGGGAGAGCATTCTGAGGCTAAGTATCATTGCTTTAGGAATGAGGATGGAACAAACAGTGTGAAATAGAATATCTGAGCTGATGGCATTTCAGTCATGTGAGGAAAGCTATTTCATAGCTAGGAACTGGCTCATAATCTTCAGCATAAATATATTCACAGCTTGAATATTCCTAGATCTTCCATCATTTCTGTCAGCTTCTTAAATCTCATTAGAGGCTGGTATAGATGTGTCCTGGAAAATCAGGGAGCATGTACATCATATCTAGATCTGATGAAATAGGAAGAATAATTAGAAGGTTTTAACATGTTTGTAGTTGCCAGTGTATCATCAATCAAAGATTTAGCAGGAGTCTGTGGCCAGTAGAGATGGATGTGTGAAAGAGACCCAATAAAGCAATTTTAGTGCCTTTGTCTTTTGTGATTTTTTTTTTTTTAGTAAACAATGAAGAGAACATGAAGAGATTTAAAAAACCTGTTTTGGAATAGTAAATTTTATCTTTCTTTGAGGCCTGACATTTCCTTAGGGAGCAAGTCCTATTTTGGTATAACCAAATGAAGATTCTGGGGTTTTTTTGCTTCCCATTATGGAAATTCCCTGAATACTAACATGTTTTGTTAAATATATTATTTATTGTTATTGACTTTGAATAAAAAAATCAATACTGTGAGTTGTTCACTCAAGTCATGAGGCACTACACTGCCAAAGAAGATTTGGTATGTGAGAACAACTTGATGATTAGACCAAAGCAGCAAAATTCGAATGTAATCTTGTAGCAGAAAATGCCTTTAGGAACTAACAAGAAGAAATGTTGGTATCAAATGCTGGAAGAGCATTTTGGAAGAAGCTGAGGTGGTTATAGTTTGGCTAGAGAGGGAGTGTGAATTTCTTAACTGAGGAGTTTAATGTATTCCTTGTGTCAAGAGAAGTCCAGTAGATTGAAAAAGGTAATAACAAAGTTGTACATGGTGCTCCACATGAGCTTTAGTGTTAAATGTGAATGAAGTTCTCAGGAAGCAAGTATTACATAGAAAAATACTGTGTTTAAAGGATAATTTAGTGGCTTATAGCATTGCTGGGGAAATAGTTTAGCTTCATTTTAAATTTGCAATGATTTTATATAGAAAAAAATAGAACTTTTTTTTTCATTCCTTGCTACAACCCAAACAACTCCTGCATATTTTGAAGCAGAGAAGGTAATAACCACTCAGAGGCATGAGTAACATTGCCCACAGATGAAAATCCAAGTGATGCTGTTGGGAAAGTTCCTTGCTCCAAGGCTTTTTGCTAAGGGAATGGTGGAGGTTGTGCTGAGTAAAGGCTGAGCATGTCAGTGAAGTAAAAAGAGCTCAGGTATGAGAGCTGAGGAATGTTTTGTGCAGTCAAATGTTATTGACATTATTTCCACAGCCTATCCATGTGAAATTGATGTCCGTGATTCTCTTTAGAGCAGCAGAAAGACTGATAGTGTGGCATTGTACACCTGGAGTGTCCCATTCAAATATTGCAGACAGCACCCCTGCTTTAATTAACTATTTTATTAACTATTTTAGCTATTAACTTTTGATTAATTTGATTGACCCTGATAGAGTCCAAAATCCATCACCTCAGCAGCTGAGAAGGAGGGTTGGCTGGTTTCTTAGGGATTGGAGTAAATGGAAAATTGCTCACAACTGAAATAAACTCATCATCTAATAGATGCTGGAGATTTATGTACCCACAAAACCAGCTTGAATGTGTCTCCAGTATCTCCTGCCCTGTGGGCAATGAAAGCATTCCTGAGGTGTTAATATCCCAAGGTCACTCTGAAAGGTTGAGGCTTTCCTGGTCCTCTCCTGTTCACGTTTCTTTGTGGACAAATATGGCCACAGTTTAACAAGAGGAACAACAAAGTAAATCCAAACTTAGCAAAATACTGACAAATTCTTGCTTTTGGAAGTCTTTTTTTCATAAGGGTCTGCAAATCCCTTAAAAATGGTTGCATAACAACCGTGAATTGGGCTGGTAAGGACTTCTCTTTTTTTTTTCATCTAAATGATTCCATCTGAAAGTGAGTTCACTGGAAAGAAAGCTTTTGTAGGAATCTAGTGTTTTTGACAGAACTTAAATCAGAAGGGGTTCTGAAATCTTGGATGGGATTCCTGGCTAACAGCACTCCTGTTAGCATTCAGGAACACACATAATCACAGAATGATTATATAAAAGTGCTTTATTAAAGAGCTCTGGGTGTCAGGGGTACACAGACCCAAATCTGACCCATCTTGCTTTTGAGCTGAACATGTTTTATACCCTATCATTATATAACTTACATATTAATTATTAAACTTATATTGTTTTATTGTATACATTGATTTTACCCAAGCATGGATTTCTTGTGATCCCCCTCAAACCCCTAACATTGTTCCTCATGTTCTTTAAACAATAATTATATCTAATCCCATCTAACAATTATATCATTTATCATATACTGACCACACAGGTGCAGTTTCACCTGATCTTTAGCAAGCACAAGGCCTGACATTTCCCAGGGCCTACTTTTCCCAGGGCTTTCCAAACCTAACTTTCTTTCTAAGTCTCCGAATTTTCTAAGATTTTAAAACCTTTTACTATCACTCCTAGCATGGCCAGTGTTGTGGGGGATGAAGCACTGGTTTGGGACACAGGGAACAGGGTTTGAGATCTCTTCTGGTTCCTTCTGGGAATCTGGAATCACTTCAGATGGAATGGTTTGACTGCTGGAGAAGAGTGTGGCTTTGCTCATTGCAGTGAGCAGGTGAGACTTGGTTCTCCTCATCCCACAAGAGAGTGTTAAACAGCAAGGGCTGCGTTTTTCTGTCCCTGTCACTACTTATTCATACAAAACAGGGTTATTACATCAGGAGGAAGTGGAAGAGAACAGCTGTGGCTGAGTCTTCAGCTGAGTTTAGGCTGTCTAGGATTAAAAGCTTTGCTGTCCTGGATGTGGGAAGGGTTTTTAAGATTCCATGTTCTACGTGTCACAGGGGTTCTTTGCCATGTACCTAGGTGGATCTTTACTGTACAGCACTAGGATTCCTTTTAAATTTAAAAAAAAAATGAAAAATGAGGTATTTTTAATTTTTGTGGCAAACAGTTTGCCAAATCTTAAAAACCTTCTGTGGGAGGAAAGAGATTTTATAAAATTTCTGTCATTCTTTACAGATGAAGTGTTGCTTCTGGAGGAAGGAATATTTCCCTTTTGAGTCAGGAACTGCTCTGCATGGAGTCTGTAGGGACAATAAGTGGTCCACAGGCCAGAGTTTGCAAGTGACAGGTTTCAGTACTGCTCATTGTAGACCTCTTACAGCTGGAGAATGTAACAAGGGTGGAGAGCAGAACTAGCCAGAAAACAGTTATTTACCTGAAATAACAGAATTAAAGCATCCAATACTGTGTCAGAGGCTGTTCAAATAACACATTTCTCAGAAAACACGTACCTATTTAAACTAATAACTGCTTCCCACAGAAAATAAATCTCAGGAATGATAAAAATAGAAGAGTATTTTCATCTGTTTCATTTGTATGTACTACAGAAATTTAAAAATGAGGTTGTGGACTGTTTTGCAAGGGAGGGAATAAGATGCTATGACCTTCTTGTGTGGTTTTATTCAAGACCTGAGGTGCACTGTATTCAATCAAAAGGGTCAGTGCTGCATGCTCCATCTGTTGAAATAGGAGTCACTTATTTGAAAGAGGGAGCATTGCATTTATTTTTAACATTTTGCAGAAGGTTTTGATAGAAAACTGACAGTATTCTTGACTATTTATTAATTTTATAGTGAATTAGTAATCAATGTGTTTAATGGCAAAATCACATAGGAACAAAATGCTCAATCATGTTTGGGGGGGAGAAAATCCCACCAAAGATATTGCAGCAGCATTTCAGTCTTTTTAAAAGCTTTCCTTCTGCCACCCTTTTATGAACTACCTTAATGACTGGAACTGGAATACTTTTCAGGCAAGTTTGCCCTGATTTGTCCTGTGTGTTCTTAGATACCCTTCTCCTATAAAGAGGGTGAAATTCACATCCTGTTAGAAGGTCCTGTACAAGGCCACACTTTGTTTTCCAGTGTTAAAAAAAAGGCAAATAGAAGATTTTTGGTATAAGAGGGAAGTGAGAGACAGACTGAATAAAGAAATAGAAACTAGAATCATCAAAGAATTTAGGTTGGAAAATAACTTTAAGATAAATAAGTCCAACCACTAATGCAGCTCTGACAAGGCCACCACTAAACCAAGTCCCCAGGTTTAAAACACCTTCAAGGATGGTGACTCAAACACTGCCCTGGGCAGCCTCTTTCAGGGCATGACAACACTTTGGGGGAAGAAATGTTTCCTAATATCCAATTTAAACCTGTTGTGGCACAACTTCAGACCATTTGCTCTCATTCTGTCACTTGTTACCTGGGAGAAGAGTCTGACCCCAACCTCACCACTGCCTCCTTTCAGATCTTTCTAGAGAGCAGAGAGGTCTCCCCTCGAGCTCTTTTCTGGAGGTTTAATAACCTGGAGTGGGAGTGATGCATTGTATGACTTTGTGCAAAACAGCTTGCAATTTCTCCTAACTCTGTATGAAGCTCTAGCTGAGCTGGCCAAGGAAGAAAGCCTAATATAAAGAGAAAAGTTCTACAGAGATCATATTAGTTATAGCAATCTGAGATGAGTTTTGTGACAAAAGAAAGAACAGCACCGCAAATGACAGCTCTTTGAACTGTGTTTTTGCATAGGTTCTTGAAGAAAAAAGTATGTGATAGCACTTTCTGTCAGTCTCCTGCTATTAAGTTTTGAGTTTGTTGGCAAACTTTAATCAAAATTAGCATGTAGACAGATAACTCGGAGGTGTTGAGTTCCTAAAACAATTATCAAAACGCGTGGCTAATGAAGGCTGGAAATGGAATGGAAGTGCAACAGGAAACATGGGGTGAGCTGAGTTTGTCATCATGAAAGACCAGGAGGCAGAAGATGTGGTGTAAACCTGCTGGAACAGCCTAAGGAGCTATTTTTTTCCTTTTATTTTGCACATGTGTGGTGTTTGTGCATTGTTGTTTCTTTTAGGTAGAGCTGAATCTGGTTGAGGTTTTGTGCTTGCATCTCTGCATAAGGATCCTCACCCCAAAGGTAGATTGGAACTGTAAAAAATTTACTTTAAATATTGTGTGTATTTGAAGACTCTATTATTGAGAAAGAAGATAATTGTTAGGTCTCTATCTTGGTCATCATATTCAAGTTTTATTTGAAAATTGTAAATTAGAGATTTGTGCTAAGTCAGAGACCTTTCAAAAGAGTCAGAAATATTCATATTCAAGAACCTCATGTTCTTTGGATGCTGATCAACATCTCTGTTTTTCCTTCGTGTCTCTTACTACTTGAAGCAAAAGGGATGTGTCATTCCACCTTTCTTTTCTTTTTTCTAGTCACTGGGGCTGTGTTTGGAAGTCAGATTTTAATTTATCATTTCATGTTGGTTTGTTCCTCACTTAAAGTCATAACTAAAGATGATTGAATCTTTTTTTTCTTCCCAAGAAGTAAGATGCTTCAGTTTTGATGGCAATTACGTAAAATCTCGGTCAGGATTTCAGCAGAACAGGTATGGGGTAGTGTAAATTAGTGCATGCACGAGGCATAGGAGATTAAATGATCAAGTCCTTCATTTCATCAAAAAACAAAAGAGATCAAAACTTCAAAAGTGCTCACTATGTAAATGTGTTGTTTTCCTGCCAGTCTTACCAGCATTCCATATGGATAAGTTTATTGTTTGAAGGTGATGAGTCTATTTCAATGAGACGGGCTAGAACAATTAAAAAGTAATAAAGTGTAGAAAATATAGATCACTTTCTGATCTGAGCCTTTCAGATGGCACACCTGGTTTGCGAAACACATTCCTCTGTGAGTTGTTTTGAGGAAGAAAACCCCTCTGTGAGTTGTTTTGAGGAAGAAAATCCCTCTGTGAGTTGTTTTGAGGAGGAAACCCAAGAGTGGTGGATTGTTGTGAAGAGATGAGGGTGGGACAGCAGGGTGGAGGGACAGGGATGAGGCTGGCTGGAGGTTGAGGTCTCCTGGCCTCTCTCAGGAAGCAATCCTGGGGAAAGTGGTGCAGAAGCACTGCAGAGGAGCACAGGATGATTTCAAACCTGCTTTCCAGAGCTTCCCAGCAGATGGGATGTGGTGATTGCTCCTGAAGGACAAAGTTCTGTTGAGTTCTCCTGGGCATCTCTGAGGGGCAGCCACCCTCCCAAGGAGCATGGGGAACAACTGATGTAAATCTAAAGGTTTCACGTGTTCATTATGCCCACTTTCAGCTTTCATAACTGACTCAGACCTCAAAACTTGAAAGACTCCTGAAATTGCAGTTCTTCTCAAAATGTGACTTTGTTTAAAAAGAATAAAGGTGTGATAGGTTGTCATGTTTCTTTCTCTATAACTTCAGATCAAATATATTTAGATTACAGATTTTTTTTGCTGTCAGCCTTGCAGACTTAGCAAAGAAAGACAAGCCTGATTTCTTCTTGCTTTGTGCATCATCACAGATAATATTCTGCAGCATAACTTGGCTCTCAATGAAACTTATGCAAGCCCATGGTTTTACAGGTGCCATAAACTTCCAAATCTGGCTCTTTAATGGAAACTTATAAATTGATATATAAATCAAAAATGAGCCTGTCTGACTTTGATCAACACATTTTTTCCTCATTGATAGAAAGAAGAAAAGGAACTTAAAGCAGCTCCTAAGGCAATTAGGTATAAAAAAAGTTGTGTAGCTCCTGTTAATGTTGATAGAATTATTTTTATGGGTTGTTTTGTAGAAGAGAAACCATAAAGAGATTCGTGATTCTTTCAAGTACATTTGAGTCAATTATAAGTTTTTTAGTGCAAATTAGCTGCAACTCAATGATTTTAGGGAAATTTTTATTCTACATTTTAGATTTAAGTAGAGTTAAACCAGAAAAAAAGATTAAAATTGAGAAATTGTTCCCACCAAAATGGAGATATGTTCATTCCAGGTGTGTTTTTTTAAGCCAGAGATTTTGTAATTTTTACTCAGTCAAGGGGCAAGAATAGAGAATCCTGTAACTACTGAATTAACTACAACTGAGCAAAACCACTGAAGAGTCTAGTGAAGGAAAAGGATAAATATTTTTTTTGCTGCTATACATTTGGAAGAAAAAAAAAAATGCCTTCCCAGTTCACAAACCACTTTTACAGGGATATTTATGATTTTACCTTGCAATTAGGGTGAAATTTTCTCAAACTGAACAATGGTCCAGTGGAACTGGGGAGATGAGATCTAGTGCTGCACCAGAATGAAATCGATATTCTTTTTAGCTACAGGTCTTATCAGCAGTTTTCCTTTAGTGTGTAATCTCTAAATTTTGGATTAATGGAGAGGTTTGTTGTGTCTTACACACTTCCTGCTGTGGGGCTCCAACCAGATGCATTTCCCTGCTCTCCTCATTTGTTATTTGAACACAAAGCTTTTATTTCTATGTTGCAAGGAAATGACTTAATGTTGTGAGAGCTTTTTCATTGTATTTCATGAGGCAACTGTGGTTCTACCTATAAAATATAACGTAGATATGAAAGAAAAGAAAGGAAAAAGATAATAAATATAAAATGATGCTGGAGGTGAGAGGAAGAGACATCTATGAATTTTTTTTGAATTTAAATTCTATGTTAATGCCAATATTCTGGAGATAAATTAATAATCACTTTTTCTTGAGTGTGTGCTATTTAGCTGATGCTCCTGGGCTTTAACTCTTTTCCCCAGAAGATTCATGTGAATGTAAGACAGTTATTTGTGTCTAAAATATCAATTTTCCTCTTCTATAGGAAATTTCAAAATTCAAGCAGAAAATAATTTCAAGTTGGAATATTTAACATTTTTGGTAATAAAATTCAAAATACAGCAATCACTTTAGTGGTATCAAAGCATTTTGATTAACTTTACTTCCACTTTTTTATTGTACTACCTCACTAAGAATAATATACATTATTTTCACACTTTCAATTACAATTAATAGTTTAGTGTGAGAGTAGATTAATTGCTGTGTTCAACACCTGAAATGGAATGCTTTGACAAAGTTCTGTCAAAAACTTATTTGACATCAATGTGCTACACAAAAATGCAATTTTGTAAAGTTATTTTTATGCAAATACTCTGCAATTGTGGTTGGTTTTTTTAGGGTGGGGTGGGGGAAGGTCAATGGTTTTTTTTAAGAATTAAAAGATGCCAAAAGGTAAAAGAAGCAGGTAAGAGGAAGGCTCATGTGGGCAGCACTGTGTCCATGGTTTAGTCAAGCAGTGACAAAGGGAGGCTCGAGCATGGCACAGGGAACAAAATGTCTTTATAAAGATATTTTATAAATGTTTGTTT
>NC_031773.1:68555873-68558543 GCF_001522545.3 Parus major | reverse complement strand
AATATAAATATAAATATAAATATAAATATTTATTTACTCCATGCCCTTCTTCAGGGGCACCTCCATATATGCCAGAGCTTGGCTTGGACTGAGCAATTTCTTATTGTGCTTTAGAAACAAAGCTCAGAAAGTCAGAGAGCTCAAAATAAACTCCTTTGAACTTCAGAGAACTTTGGATCTCTGGAAACCAGCCCTGGGATGGGTATTTGTCTTTCCCCAAGGGATGGAACAAGAGGGAAAAGTCAAGTCATGTTTTTTTGGTATTCAATTCAAGCTTGTATCACCACACTTGCCACTGCTCAGTGTTTTGGGGGAAACTGAAGCCCATCTGGACAAAAATCAAATTCTAGCAGAGTCCTGAAATCAGCAAAGTTCTGTGTGTCTGCCTATGTTTTTATATATTAATCTTATCTAATACTCAGCAGATCAAAATGTATAAAATTCAGTCATGGATGCCAGAACAAAAGGAAGAATGATTCTTATAACTTGAAGAGGCTTTTTAATTTTCAGTCCTTTCTTAAAACAGTTGCTAGTAAGAAACACAGCTCTCATTGTTTAAGCTTCCTTTGTGTTGTTCTTGTTCAATTTTGGGAGTAATTTTCCACTCAAATTTGTTGGGGTTTTTTTCTTCTCTTTTTTTTTTTCTAATTTGGTGCCTTTGTATGGTGTCTAAAAATATGTTTGTAGGATACTCTCACTAAACCCAGTGCTTTTTTGTTATTATTTATTTCAAAGGTCTTTGTGCACAGGGATGTTGTTCTAGTTTCTAAAATACACTGTGCTGCTATTAAGTGTTTATTGTGACATTTTCCACTTCCCATTGATTGCTAATATACACTGAAGAATATACACCATTCATTGAAACATGGAAAAGAAAAAATTAAAAGTGAGGGAATCATTGTCCTTATAGTGCAATTTGGTTCTCTGTCTTTCTAAACATTGGGTCACATGCAGCACAGAATTTAGGGGGGAGATATTTTTCTGGGCTGGGTTTGAGATAGAGGAATACAGAACATTTCATTAGATTATACTGCTACTAAAACACAGATTTTGCAACATCCAAGATGTTTTAGAAATTGCTTTTTTTGTTGCCAAGTTACTCATTTGAAAGAACAATGTTCAAAAACTACCAAATGTTTGATTTTAACATCTTAAGCATTGAAAGTTTACACTGTTCAAATCTGAGGTTGCTTTAAATTTCATAATTCCTTTTTTGGTTTACGTCATTACATTTTGTTTTCAGCTTACCAAAAAAAAGAAGAAAACAGTGTTTCCTAATAGAAAGAATTAGTGTTCCATGAGATTTTCCTTGCTTTAAATGAAAGGGGGAAGTAAAGTAAAATTCCTTTTTTTTTAGTTAATCCACAAGACTTATTTTGTAAGTTGGATTCAGATTCAATATTTCATTTACTGTCTAATTTTTCCTGTGAAAAGAATCAGCCTGACAAGCAGTTTGGCCCAACCCTGCAGTATTTCTGCCATGGGTTTATCCTTTGAAACCTCTAAGGAATGGTTCTGGGGAATCCAGTAGCACAAATGCACGCAGATCTTGGAGTCAAAAACTGAAAAACACAAATGGTTGCAATTAGACTTGATTTCTGATATTTTAGTGTGCAGCTCTTACCACTTTCTCTCCTTTACAAAGGAGGTTACAAAACACTTGCTCCTTGGAAGATGCAGATCTGTCTTTTCATGTGGCCTGGGGTGACCTGTGGTTAGATTTGGGTTTGTTTTGTTTTTGTTTGATTGTTTGTTTGTTTGTTTGTTGTCTGTGTTTTTTTGTTTGCTTTTGTTTTTTTGGGTGTGTTTTTTTGTTGTTTGCTTGGCATTTTTTTTTATGTATCCATGTAGTGACTAGGAGGAAGTAAGAAAGGCCACCTTTTCTTTGTAACTTCTGCTGTAAAATTTTTCACAGCAACAGCTTTTCCTTGCTTGGGGATGAGCCTTTGCAACATTTTGCTTTCACAAACCCTGCTGCAGTGAGACACATCCCGTATTCCCATCATCTCTTCAGTCTGAGGATGCCAAAGCCCTTGATGTCCTCGGTTGCATAATCTCCTAAGTTGCATTTTCTCCTATTTTATAGTGTCCATACGCATATGGAATGTTTAGGGATGAAAATTAAATCCATTTTCCCCCTATCCCTTAAGTACAGGACAGTTCCTGCATGGGTGATGTAAACCAGCAGAGCTGCCACTGACTCTGCTGATGCAGAGATTTAGAAAGGATTTAGTCTTTTATCTGTCAGTTTTCTTTGAATATTCAGGACAGTTTATCTCCTTTCCTGCTTTTTAGTCTCATGTTTTCATTGATTTGGAATATCTTCCCACTGTCATGTTTGGTTGTTTTTGTTGCTTAGAAAAATATACTAATTTTAAAAGGCGATCAAAGCCTGTGGAATAAAAACACCCCGTAACTGCTGAGATCTTGAGGGAGTTTTATTATTATTTTGCCTGTTACATATGAGCATCTAGAAAAAAAAAACAACAAAAAACCAACACATTTATTTTTAGGCCTTGCTAATTCTTAGTCTCCTCTTAGTTGCCGGCTACCTGGCAACAGCTGATTGCCATGGCAACCGTGCTGCTGCTCCAGGCGCGGCCTGGCCAGGGGCTGCAGGCCTGTGGTGGCCACTGAGGGCCACAGTCCTGGGCCTGTGGTGGCCACTGA